>NC_052312.1:17921580-18184637 GCF_016432855.1 Salvelinus namaycush
ACTGGAACCAAGACTTAAAAATAATTAATGTTGGGACAAGATGGAGGGAAAGTTGCCGCATAACTAACGAATTTACAGTTAACGAAAATGTATGCTTAATCCAGTATAAGCTAATGTATAGAATAAGTGCATTTTATGAACTCTTCATAAAGCATTCATATAGGCTTCATAAGCACTACATAAATGGGTCACAAATCATCTATAACCATATTTCGTGCTCTATAAAAGATGAATAAATGTGAACAAATAAATGGATGGTTATGTCACAGTTATGCCATGTCTTTATAGAGCATGATATATGGTTATAGATGATTTGTGAAGCATCTATGAAGTGCTTATGAAGCCTATATGAAGGCTTTCTGAAGTCTTCATAAGATGCACTTCAAACAAAGCAAGAAGAATTTATTATACAAGAGACAAAATTCTAAAATTCTACAGCACAACGGCAGTCATGTTTTAAGTGTAAAACTAATAATGACACAATAACCCATGCTATCTGGGAATGCTATAAAATCCGGAAGTTTAGGGCGGAGCTAGAAAGTTGGCTGTCAGAGTATTACAATGTAAACATACTTTTAATCCATCTGTCTGCATATTTCAAGACATGGCATATGGCGGTGTATTGAGATAGCCGATGAGTTGGACGATTCCCTTCTCATCACTTGAAAAAAAGTATACTAAAAGCGTAGAAATCAATCAATCCGCCATCATTAACATAATGGACAAATCAAATGATTTAAATATTGAAAGTGTGTGGGCTATGGAAACAAAGAAAATGGTACAGTTTCAGGCCATGCGGCGGAAAGTGATGCGGGCGCTGGAGATAGGGGTGTGTGCAGATGGTCTGGGCAGGTGTGGTGTAGTTGATGTTTGTATGATGTTGTCGTTTGTATGTGTCTGTTTTGTATTGTTTATCAAATTAAATCTTACAAAAAAACTAAAGTCCCAAAAGTGCAAACTCCGCCCACCTAGCACTCCAAGCAGGCTGAAGCAAACTCTCAAAGTATTTCAAAGATTTTGAAAAGTACTGGAACCCAAGTCTGTAGCCGGGCCGGTACTGCAGCCTGCAGCCGTCAGCATTCCTTCCTACTTTGCGCTGCAATGTGTTTGTGTGTGTGTGCATGGAGACTCTCTACGAGAGAGTGGCCAGACGAATGAATGAGGGAATGAGTGGGGAACGGTTCCCTGGGGAGGCTAGGCCACTCTCCAGGCAGTCACACTGGAACACCCAGCCAGCCAGCCATCCAGCCAGTGAACCACACAAACACACGAATGGCAAACGATGAAAGCTCCATGCCGACTCCGCTGCATTCTCACGTCGACGAGCATACAAACCAACGAGGCGAAAAGCCCACAAGCCCAGAAAAGGGATTTGACATTGTGCTAGTTACTACAGTAAAGCCACAATTACACAAAGAGAACGAGCCTTTTTTCCCCCTCTCAAACGGCTACAGTACAATGTGATTATTGCCCATAGCTGAGAACGCTTGTTTCAACACTCTTCTTCTATGGTGTCTTGGTGCTGCTCTAAATTCCCTGTCCATCAAAGCTGTGCGGGCATAGAATGGTTATTTTTCTCAACCTGACCTTTGAGCGGCTTGACCGTGACCCGTGACCAGTATTCTTGGTGCTAACCTCTCTGCTCTGCTCAATAACAAACAACAACATTTTAGTCATTTAGCTGATGCTCTTATCCAACTTCATCTTAAGATCGCGAGGTGGGACAACCACATATCACAGGCATAGAAAGTTACATTTTCCTCAATAATTAGAGTCTGAGGTAGGGGGGGGGCTGAGGTGGTAGAAAGATGTGCTTGGGTTGGGGTGTAGGGTTTGAGCATAGCCTGAAGGTAGGGAGGGGCAGTTCCTCTTGCAAGCACCATGGTCTTGTAGTGGATGCGAGCTTCGACTGGACAAAGACAAAACAACAGCTCCGTCAGTAGAGAGTCTAGTCACGGTAGCCCTAGCAACAGCAGACAGGAGCAACCTGCACATTAAGTGATATCTATCCTCTGTCTATCCTCTAGGTAATAACTGCTCTGCTCTCTCAGCTCTGTTCTCCATTTGTTTGTTGATCACCCTTGAAATCCACACAGGAAATGTCAGAATACTTTAAAAGCATATCCGACTACAACGTAACACCAGGAGAATAGCAGGACCACAAAATAATTTTCAAAACCTAAATTGGGCATAAAAATTAAATCATGTGTTATATAACTATTTACATAAATATATTATTTCCTGCGAATGGCTTACCAAGAAAACTTCCAAAAGGACTAATTTGAGGTAAAATGGAGTTGGAGCACGCAACAAAAAAAAGGCAGAAGATTGATTTCTTATCGCTCACGTTAATCCATTGTACATGATGCGGACAGGTCACTGACGTTTCCACCTCAAGACGATGTCTTCCAAGCTGACGTCTTCCTCAGAGGAAACGGCAGTCACCTCCTTTTGGAATTTTTTCTTGGTAAGCCATTCTAGTGATTTTTGCCCACCGGAACCAGTACTGTTTCCCGCACCTGGACAAATAATTGGGACATATTTTATGTGTTACGTCATACAAGCGTCAGTGATGGTTGAGGTGTAGTATAGCTCCGATGGCTGTAACCTTTAAATCACCTCCCTCCAGCACCACACACACACACACACACACACACACACACACACACACACACACACACACACACACGCACACACACACACACACAGGCAGCAGCAGGACTGGATCAACACGTGTTCTTGGTTTTGATCCATTTACCAAGGCTCCACACTCCATTAGGCCAGAATGAAGGTCAGACTAGAGGAGAAGGAGAGGGGGGTTGAGGAGAGAGGAATGGATGGAGAGAGGAGGGGGTTGGAAAAGGGGAGGGTTGAGAAGGAAGAGAGGGGTTGAGGGGTGAGGAGAGGTGGTTATGGAGGGAGGACGGAGGGAGGAGGAGAGGGGGGGAGGGGTTGCTGGAGCTGTTTAAAGGGACAGAGGTGGATGGGGGCGGGGACTTGACTCTATAGCCTTGCTCCATAACGATCCTTCTAATGGGGCAAATCACTGAACAGCCAGCCACCCACTGCAAGTCCCCACCTCCTTCCGCGGAGAGAAAGAATACAAAAAACTGAATTACTGATACATGGGGGGCCGAGGAAAGTCTATTGAACAGTGAGGTTGTACATGACCCTTCCTCTCCTCCTCTCCCAGTTAGTTCTTCGGGGGGAGCCCCGGGGTATTCTTTCAGGGCTCTGGAGCGAGGGGTCGGACCGAGGAGGAGGAGGGGGAACGAGGGATGGAGGAGGAGTGCTCTATGAGGACCTCTCCAGACTGATCAATGGGTTAACTAAGTGGAGAGGAGAAAGAAAGGAAAGATGGACAGAAAGGAGGGATGGAAGAACAAGGGCTGGGATGGAGGGATGAGGGGAGGTAGTGATATGATGATGGAGGGATGCGGGAAGGAGAGGTTGAAGGATGGACGGTTGGGTTGGAGCTAGTGATGGGTGAAAAAAAATATATTTACATATCGGAATATTTCTTTTAAAGATTATTATCGTATCATTTTGACAATATATTATTTTTGCGCTATACGGCTGTACCTGCACAAAAACTCCAGTATCTTTCCTTCATACTTGTCACGCTGGTATAAAGGATCTGGAGACAGGCGCAGGAGTGCGTAATAGGGGTTTTTTATTTCACAAATTACAGCGTGCCGTGTAAAGGCACCGGGACGAAGACCAAACCAACACGTATACAAAACACAGGGTAGAAACCCAAACAAAAGAGTGAGGAGTACCTCGTTGAACGACACGGGACGATAGCCGTAATACACAATATATAAAGCACGCAGCATAACAGCTGCACCAACGCGTAGGTACTCGCACCACCAACGGACATGGGAACAATCACCGACAGGACAACGGTGAACAAAGAGCACACTTATACAATTACTCATCAAAATGAATAGGGACCAGGTGTGCGTAATGACAGTTCCGGAAGGATCCGTGACAATACTGTAGCTTGTTCTCCATCTTCTTATAAAATAGGGAGCCAATTTGTTTTCAGACATTTTATTTCCATGACAGATCAAAACTATTTTTCTCCTGGCTCTCTCTTGTCTCTCTGCAGCAGACACATGGTCAACAATATGTTTGGAACATCGAATCGCAATAAAATCACAGTATCGAATCGCAATACATATCGAATCGGCACCTACAGTAAGTATCGTGATAATATCGTATCGTGAAGCTCCTGGCAATTGCCAGTCCTAGTTAGGGACAAAGGATGGAGTATTAGGGGCAGAGGGGTGGATGTTGAAGGGTAGTGGTGACGGTGGTAAGAAGGACCAGAGAAGACAATGGAAACCAGTAGAAAGAAATCTGAGATGTCATGTTTGAGAATGAAATGGTTATAGTTACCATTACAGGTGCACTACTGGCCAGTCAAATACGGCAAACGTAACAGCAGGGAAATGTCTATCAATTATCTATTAGGATTTTCTTTCATGTTCCATGATTATGAAGTACATTTTACAGTATCGATAAGTGTAAATGTTCACAGGGGTTTGATCCTGAGGCTACACTATGCCATGGAGATCGAGCACAAGAAATCAAAGACCATTTGAAAATCCATTCACACACACACACACACACACAAACACACACACAGTTTTCGACTCCTGGAATGAGAAATACGTTTTCCGGTTAAGGGATCGAGCTCATCCTCTGAAATGTGTTTAGTCTCCCTCTCTGTTTTTCAGGGATGGAGGGATGGAGGAGGAGGGGGATGAAATCCTGCTGACTTGCACCTTCTCTTTCCCCTCCCCCTATTCCCCCCCTTACTTCTAACTCCCCAGAGTTTTAATCAGAAATAGCGAGAAATCGTTTCATCTAGGCGCCAGGGGGGCAAAGCCGCTTTCCCAGGTAGCCAGGCAAGTCTTCTTCTCTGCAGCTTTTTATCTCTTTCAATGGGAGTTAGTGCTGAGTTGGACAGTGTCCTATTCTGGGTCCTACTCATTAAGCACCAAACGGAAGAAACCTTGACTAAAACAGGGGAGAGAAACTGAACTTAAGAAGCCAATAAGAAGCCCTCGTAGCGAAACGCTTTGCTACATGGTGCCCAAATGAATACAGCCTAGTAGTGCCGCACTGAGGCCTGGGAGAGGAGAGGAAAGAGACGGAGGAGGGAGAACACGAGTCGGCAAACCACTAGGCGCTAGCAGATAGACCAGGGAAAGCAATCTCACTGCTCATTAGTGACTAGCGTTAGCGTGTGATCTGGGTCTAGATCCCTAAACGCTGTTCATTAGGTGGATGACACCAGCGAGCCTCTCTACCTCTCACTCTCTCTCCACTGGTGCATTCCACCCTTACAGTATCACACACACACACACGCGCACGCGCACGCGCGCGCACACATACACACACACACATCATTGAGGGTTGGATTCAGCCTTGAGAGAGTGCAAAGAGCTACCGATCGATCAATCATCACCTGCTGTATTGTTCATCCGCATGAACGGTCGGCACTAAGCAGAACCCTACAAGTCTGGAATTCAAAGTGATATGCTCCGTCACTGAAGTGAAAACATGGTGTAACAAAGCATATCAGTTTGGGTTTCAGGCTAGAACCTAACAGCATGTAAAGAAATCCCCCCAAAATGATTTAAGTCCATCAGGATAAATGGAAGGGGAAAGGCATGCCGGAAGGTGGTTGAAGCGGTGCACACACACACACACACACACACACACACACACACACACACACACACACACACACACACACACACACACACACACACACACACACACACACTCCCAGCACCCTTCAGTGTTGTGTGTGTGCGTGCATCTCACATTTCATCCCAAGGGGCTGCTGATTGTGACAATAACAGAGATGATCATCATCGTGATGGCGTCGCTCGCTGCACGAAGCGGAAGCGAAAGTGTGACCCTCCCAGATCCACCGCTCGTTCATCACTGTCACGCTACCGGCTCTCTCCCTAACAAGCTTCTATCCCAACGCTCCCAGCCGCCGTCGGCTCCCTAGCGTAGAACTGACTGTCAGGGAGAAGAGTGTGTGAGTGTTTGTGTGTGTGAGAGAGAGTGTACTGTGTGTGTGTGTGTGTGTGTGTGTGTGTGTGTGTGTGTGTGTGTGTGTGTGTGTGTGTGTGTCTGTGTGTGTGTGTGTGTGTGTGTGTGTGTGTGTGTGTGTGTGTGTGTGTGTGTGCGTGCGTGCGTGCGTTTGGCTAGCTTATCCAAAAGACTCTATTCGTTAGCATCCATACAAGGACTGTCCATCAAGGGACAGCTAGTGGCAGTGAGGTGGAAACGACTCATCTAGTTACAGAAGCGAACAGCAGCTAGCATAGCGACTTTCTCTCAGGGGAGCGGTCCCCATGTATTGTCAGGTGGCCCCATTAGTCTTGCTGCCTGCCTGCCTGTGTGCGTCTGAGGTAACAACTCTGCCAATGCCTCAAACCCAACCACTAAGACCTCAGCCACTTATGTCAATGGATGGACATCAAATGCCTCACATCCTCCCTATAGTAGGAGAAAGTTACCATGCCAGTGGCTCATTATACTAGATGGTCTGAAACTCAGAATGAGACCGGCTCCAGTGTGTGTGTGTGTGCGTGCTTGTGTGTGTATATGTGTGTGTGTGCCTGCGCCCGTGTGAGTCTGAAAGTAACAACCCACATCATTATACAGCACAGTGATAATCCTCGCCACACTATACTCTCTCTCTCTTTCTCCCTCTCTCCGCTTCTCCTCTCCTCTTCCCAGCATTACGGTTCAGCCACCACTCTTAAGGTTGTTACCGTCGCAGTGTGTGTGTGTGTGTGTGTGTGTGTGTGTGTGTGTGTGTGTGTGTGTGTGTGTGTGTGTGTGTGTGTGTGTGTGTGTGTGTGTATGTGCGTGTGTGCGCGCAGTGGTGCTACTCCCAGTCCATATTAATGGGTCTACAGATGTAGGATCTTAATTTGATTACCCTGTTGCAGGAGAACCTTCTTGCAATGCAGGAAATGTAAAACTTGTAGTGTATTTGAGGTTTAAAAAGGCTTCTGAAGTTTGTCATTTCCATTTTGAATGAATCATATTCACATAATAATTCACATTTCCTGTTGCTTCAGGATTATTTTCTTGCTGTAGCAAACCATCTCAAATGAATACATCTGTATGTGTGTTTGTCCGTTTGCAATAGTGGAAGAGCAGAGGATGCTATAGTAGTGAGCATAATGGAAGTCATACATTGACAATGTACTATATCGCTATGGTCCTACACTTATCTCGATAGCGTTATGTACTGTTAGGGTGTCTTCATACTTTGTCCCTTTAAGACAATTTTTGTGAACTGGTTTGTAAAAACAATTGTGCAACTCAGACTCTTCAAAAGAGACTCCAAAGCGAATCGAACTAAAACCAACTTGAGAGGTGCTCTAAGCTTGGTTTGCTTGAATTCCACAGTCCGGTTCCCTTTTTTTAGGGCCCTATAAAATCTGTTTTATTTTTGCCTGATTCTGTTGAGTTTATTTCCCAAATTCCGTTATCTCCGTTTTGTTTTCCCAGGTTTCCATTTTAAAATTGCCTTTCAGGTTTTCAAAAACAACTCAATTGGATGTTCTAAGTACACAAACATGCTTAAACCACATCAGGAGACCACTTCAGGTCTGGGAATAATCACTTTTTATTTTTATTTTGGATGTAAACTCAGCAAAAAAAGAAACGTCCCTTTTTCAGGACCCTGTCTTTCAAAGATAATTTGTAAAAATCCAAATAACTTCACAGATCTTCATTGTAAAGGGTTTAAACACTGTTTCCCATGCTTGTTCAATGAACCATAAACAATTAATGAACATGCACCTGTGGAATGGTCGTTAAGACACTAACAGCTTACAGACGGTAGGCAATTAAGGTCACAGTTACGAAAACTTAGGACACTAAAGAGGCCTTTCTACTGACTCTGAAAAACTCCAAAAGAAAGATACCCAGGGTCCCTGCTCATCTGCGTGAACGTGCCTTAGGCATGCTGCAAGGAGGCATGAGGACCGCAGATGTGGCCAGGGCAATAAATTGCAATGTCCGTACTGTGAGACGCCTAAGACAGCGCTACAGGGAGACAGGACGGACAGCTGATCGTCCTTGCAGTGGCAGACCACGTGTAACAACACCTGCACAGGATCGGACATCCGAACATCACACCTGCGGGACAGGTACAGGATGGCAACAACAACTGCCCGAGTTACACCAGGAACGCACAATCCCTCCATTAGTGCACAGACTGTCCACAATAGGCTGAGAGAGGCTGGACTGAGGGCTTGTAGGCCTGTTGTAAGGCAGGTCCTCACCAGACATCACCGGCAACAACGTCGCCTATGGGCACAAACCCACCGTCGCTGGACCAGACAGGACTGGCAAAAAGTGCTCTTCACTGATGAGTCACGGTTTTGTCTCACCAGGGGTGATGGTCAGATTCGCGTTTATTGTCGAAGGAATGAGCGTTACACCGAGGCCTGTACTCTGGAGCGGGATCGATTTGGAGGTGGAGGGTCCGTCATGGTCTGGGGCGGTGTGTCACAGCATCATCGGACTGAGCTTGTTGTCATTGCAGGAAATCTCAACGCTGTGCGTTACAGGGAAGACATTCTCCTTCCTCATGTGGTACCCTTCCTGCAGGCTCACCCTGACATGCCACCGGCCATACTGCTCGTTCTGTGTGTGATTTCCTGCAAGACAGGAAAGTCAGTTTTCTGCCATGGCCAGCGAAGAGCCCGGATCTCAATCCCATTGAGCACGTCTGGGACCTGTTGGAACAGAGGGTGAGGGCTAGGGCAATTCCCCCCAGAAATGTCCGGGAACTTGCAGGTGCCTTGGTGGAAGAGTGGGGTAACATCTCACAGCAAGAACTGGCTAATATGGTGCAGTCCACGAGGAGGAGATGCACTGCAGTACTTAATGCAGCTGGTGGCCACACCAGATACTGACTGTTACTTTTGATTTTGACCCCACCCTTTGTTCAGGGACACATTATTCCATTTCTGTTAGTCACATGTCTGTGGAACTTGTTCAGTTTATGTCTCAGTTGTTGAATCTTGTTATGTTCATACAAATATTTACACATGTTAAGTTTGCTGAAAATAAATGCAGTTGACAGTGAGAGGACATTTCTTTTTTTGCTGAGTCAAGTTACCCTTCAATGTAATGAGCACCAGGCAGAGGCCGTTTTTTGGTTAATAGTGTTTCAGTAGCACCCATGTGAATGCAGGGTTTGCAAAACAAATGGCCACTGGATTGATGCACATAATCATGATATCCTTCTGCCAGGTAAGCATAGGCTACTTTGTAGCTAACTTTTAATCAATACGTTTTTTGGGAAAGCCTATACATGTTTTTTTATACCAGCAGATGGCGATCATTAGCATTACCGCTAATGGCTACACAAAGTGAAAACGAGACATAAGCGCACATCACACACAGACAGGAGCATTCCTGTGCCGTTTCAGAAAGAAACATGAATCACTAATGCATTTTGTTCATGTTTTATTAGTCACTTGGGCAAATTAATGAACGTTCTAATAAATTCAATAGATTTAGTTGATTTCCTACTGAGCTCAACACATTTTTGAATATTGTTGAATTCCATGTTAATGTCTGGATTCCATGATTCCATCCACGTTTTCCATAATGCAGATTTTATGGGGCCCTACATATTTGGTGAGAATCACAACATAGGGTACATAATCGATTCTAGCTCTTAATGGGGCAGTAGCCTACATGATGTAAATATAATTTAATCCACACTCATGTCATTGGGATTTATATGTGTTGAGTTAAATCCATTTTGACATGGTTCCAAAATAGTAGCAGAGGACATTAGGCCACATACCCTACTACTGTAAACCAGGTAGAAATGAATCATAACACACACACGTACACACACACACACACACACAGAATTAATTATCATCCATAGGGATAAGCTACATACTGTGTCAATGCAATCGGGACGACCTCTCGATTGGCCGATAATAAGGAAGTGTTGGCCGACAACTCAGGAACTAGGCTACATGTCTGTCTATAATCCCTTTGAGATGTCTGAAATTATGTTGTTTGGATTCAGAAGATTCCCAGTCTCACATTGAAATCCACCCGCACACACAGCGAAATCAAAATGCCTAGCTTCTTCTGATGTTTGGATTTATGTCTATTGTCAAAGGGATTTAGGGAGAAACCAAACCCCCCACCACAGCACCAATATCAAACTCTCTCCGAGCCAGATCTGGCTAGCCTAGCAAGGGGTCTGTCCGTGATGCCGTGTCTCTCTGTCTGTCTCTGATCAGGGGAGAGTGAAAGCAAGTGGTCTGGTCTTAGCCGGTGGTCTGGGTACCGCCGGTGATCTGGCTGTCAGTAGCGCTAGCCTTATTAGACAGTGAGTTGTGTTTTTTGTGAACACCTTTGAGTGGTGTGTGTGCGTGCGTGTGCGTGCGCGTGCGTGTGTGTGTGAACACCAACCTTGATCTCACCTTAATGAGAGCCCCCGGGACAGATGACGCGCCATGTTTTGGTGGAGACGGGCGGAAGGTCCGACAAGCAACAGGACGGACTGACTTAACACTGGATGCAATTGACTTCAGAAAATAACATGTGCGTCAATCGAACCCCTATGGGCCCTGGTCAAAAGTAGTGCACTACGTAGAGAGTAGTGTGCTATTTGGGACTCGACCTCGGTCCGAACCACCACGGATATGAAGAGAAACAAACCACATACTGACAGACAAGGTCTTCTACAGGAGAAAACTAGCCGGGAGACATGGACACAGTCACATCAGGCTTACAGCTCTACATTGACTCTTGGGGGTGCCGTAGGACCACGTTGAGGAATTTGTAACGTTGAGTTACAACGAGTGTGCTCATATACTGTATGTGTAGCACTAGTGGGGTGCCCCAGTTTCCTATTGGAGGTGCCCACTAAATGCTCTCTCGCACCTGTCATTCAAATCCTTGTCCTGCATACACTATCAAACCACGGAAACACACCTGTAGGTTGAGTAGAAACTGGCCAGTCTAGACAACAGTCTGAGTCAGCCTCCTGCCATCCGTCCACGGTACAGTAGCAGACTCTTCACACTCTCAGGACACTGTATATAATCAATTGAATCAAGGTATGAAATGATTGTTATTTTCAAATACAATCTCTTTTTGTCTCAGTTGTGGCCAATTTGCAGTGTACAAATTATTACAATTATGTTCCGGCCCCCTGACCATCCACTCGGACAAAAATTGGCCCGTGGCTGAATCTAGTTACCTACCCCTGGTCTACCCCTTGGAATTTCCCATATTCCCAATACCTATATGAGAAACATGATATCAGTAGATCAATTTGCATCACATAACACATACAAGTAAGCAAGCATATAACACATTGCCAATTAAGGAAAACAAACCCGTCTTAAGATTGACATCAATACATGATATAGCCCTACACACTCAAGGCTCCATCTACTATCAAATGCACAATTAAAACGGAATTGGCGACACACCGTGAATCTGTGAGTGATCACAAGCAATGTGAATATCAAAACCAAGCTGCGCCGAGACAGAATGAGTGGCGGCTCAGAAAGCAGAGGATGGGTCAACTTTCGACTGTCACAACGTCCTCTCCATCTGTTTAATTGTTAGCGACCCACGCCATGAGCTATCAATCTAGCATACTTCCTTGAATATCTCAGCCCATCTGCCTCTGTCTGAATGGACCTCCCTCAGTCTCCGTCTTGCCTTGGCTTGTGTCTGTGTTCGGAGTCTGAGAGTGCGTACGCCCACATGCACACGCACAGGCATACAGACACACACGCACACGCACAGAAACATTGAAAACATATACACACACACACACTCATAAGAGACACAGAAACACACACACACACAGAGCCACCTGCAAGGCAAAAACAGCTAAAACATGCACATGCACACACACAGACATACTGTACAGACACACACACACACACACACACACACACACACACACACACACACACACACACACACACACACACACACACACACACACACACACACACGTAAGAGACACAGAAACACACACACACAGAGACACGTTCAAAGCAAAAACAGCTAAAACACACACACACACACCCCACAGCATGTCGAGTAAGTATGTATGGGTCTCCTTGACAAGGCCACCTGTCTCCTATGTTTATTGGGCCCATTGTAAATTAATTAGAGTACATGAATCTACTGTTGCCAAATAAATAAACAAGACGTGTTGCTGAAGAGCACTGCTCTTCACACACACACACACACACACACACACTGATATGCACACACACAAACACACACACGCAAGAGGGCACACACACACACACACACAAGTGCATACCCATAGCCACATCAACCTGCACACACACACTCTCCCACATATTTCAAGAATCTCCGAATACATATTTCAAAGGTCATCCAACTCCTCCTCCCAGCTCCCTCCCAGTAGAGGGATATACAACTCTCTGTGACATCATCTATTCAGCACAAGGACAGAGTCACACAACACATTTCCCGGATCCATTAAATGGTCTCCCACCTGGTACACAGAGCTATCCATAATATCTGCTATATAGGGCAACCACAGAGCTTTGAGCAGCCAGCGTGTGTATGTGTGTGTGTGTGTGTGTGTGTGTGTGTGTGTGTGTGTGTGTGTGTGTGTGTGTGTGTGTGTGTGTGTGTGTGTGTGTGTGTGTGTGTGTGTGAGATTGTGTGTGTGTGTGTGTGTGTGTGTGTGTGTGTGTGTGTGTGTGTGTGAGATTGTGTGTGTGCCCAGCCTCTCAGGCTGATAAGAACAGGGGTCTTCTTGTCTCTGTTGAATTCTACCATCAACTGGAGCTTGGAATGCCCTCCATACCAGCCCCGCATATAAATGTGGCCCATTCTTTGCAGTCAGTGTGTGTGAGAGACATATGTTCTCACAGGCATGGCGTTTCCTGTCGGGGGCTAGCTCTCTGCCCTGCGACAACACATAAGATGCTCAGATAGATAGGTTTCATTGGAAACTCTCTTTGGAGGGGGATGAGGAGGGGGCGTGCAAATTGTGGGTCCTATCGTTGACCCATTTCTCCCATAAACCATGCAAGTACAACATTAAAACATTGCCACGAAGTCATTCATTAGACAATCGGAGGAAATAGCATAGTAGACTTGTTAAAAGGTCATCTGTTAATATTTACAAACCATTCTGAAGACAAACTAAGTGGTGGTTGATAGGCTTAAGTTTAAAGGCTATGGGGTGGTTTGATATGACTCTACTTTAGGCTATTCTCCACTGCCACCACAAGCCGGCAACATCTACATAGGCTGTGTGGAGCAACACCACAGAAGAAGTGTTTGAATTCCGTCCTCATTAAAAACAGAAGATATATTCCCTGCCCGCACCATTATTGGGAAAAGGGGGCTCAAACCCTTTTGAACAGGTTGCTTGTTGGAGATGTATCACAATGGTTATGACACAGCACGCAATCCTTTACAACAGGTTCCAAGGCGAAGCTTCAAACGACAAGAGAACTATTAGCGGAATTTGACAGGCATTCTATGCGATTTGTTACCCAAAATAAAGGGACTGGCAAAGTAACATGTAGCCTAATTATATTGTGGCTTAATTATAGAGAACGAATCACTTATTGTATTCAAATGTTTTCTATGAAATAGGCTAATGGAAAGAATTCCTACATTCTCGACGACCGAGGGTGATACAGTATGCGCTTACCTGTTATGTGTTCCAAGGGGGTAGCAGGAATCCAAGGGTTTTTCAAAAGGAATCCTTTGATTTTGCCCTCGTCTTTGACTTCTAGACCGTTGTCACACCATTCCTTTAGAACGGGAAATATTGAAGCATAGTCCTTTGGAGAAGCTTAGACTTTGAAAACCTTCCCCGGTTTCTGTTTACCGACAACACCAGCTCAATCTGACCGACCTGCAGGTTGACCGGACTACCACATTCTGATAAGGGACCGGGAGACAATGACGGAGGGAAATGAATAGGCTACCAAAAAATAAAGCCTATTGCTGCGTATGGCGCATTACACATGCACTAGATAAAGGCATTAAAGCGGGTTTTGGAATGATTCTTCCACCAAGGTAGACTACAAAGAATTGGCTCCCCCGCCTCCTCCGCATAGCAATAATAATAAATAGCCTACATGAATTGTTCGTTTGATCAGTTTCTCTGACGCGTCACTCTACATATCTTTATATCTCGTTCTTTGTTGACAACAAAACGATATAGACGAATTCCTCATCTACATAAATTGTCAACTGTGATTTTAAATGCGGGTGAATTTTCTACAAAAAATACATCCCCGCTTGCCCTTCGCCGGTGGAGAGGACAGCACCAACGACAGTTTGAATACCTTGGACGATTTGGTGGTGCTTGCCTGCTTCGTCGCTGTATAACAGCGTTCCACGGTTTCCGTGATTCTCCGCCGACTGGTATAGACTTAAAATATGCTGTGCTTGTGCGATTGCCTCTTTCGCTCGCACACGCTCCCTCCTCTCTCCCGGCGGGGCGCGTGCACAGTGTCCTAGCAAGATGTGTCGCTGTGACAACGCTCGAGCATCCCTACTCTGTCTCTATAGAATGTTGCTTCTCTTTTAAAAAATGTCTTATATTTCTCCCATCAAGTGCTTTGTCATCTTTGAAGAGCATCACTGGTGTCAAACGGACGAAAATCCACTATTCCAAATTAGTGGCCAACACTAGGCTACCTTTTTCCCCCTCCGTAAACTCCGTTAGGCTACAGAACTAGTCCGTCTCCTCTCTGCTCGCATTAGAGTAGGCTGGGGAGATCATGCATCAGGCTGACGTCAGAGGATGTTAAAGCGATACAAACCCATTGTATAGCCCTCTCTCCCTTCTTCAAATGAGTAGAATAATCTCCATGGGACCCATCCTGTCCTCACCGGCTTTATATCGGCGTGTGACTATCCATGTTTCTCTTCTCCTAATCGTTTTTTTTTCTGTGGGAGAAAACCTCACAATTGCACAGCGACTGGATCTGCTGTAGCCCATACAGTCACATCATGTGTTGATGATGCTGTTGCACCTGTTCTATTGGATCTAGTGCAACAGAAGCACATGCCTCTTAATCTAGTAACACAGCCCAACATCTGGCATAACTAGGCTCCAAAATGATTCCCATGGCAAGGGGCTCGAGCTACACCCTGCCAAATATTACTTGAGAGAGATCGCCTTAAGGTCCGTCAGGTTCATCCGTCTCTATCTTTACATTCTACACTGTGATAGTTTATTTAGTTGCAATGGCTTCTATCATTCTTTTTTTCATGCTGATTTCAAATTGTCAGACTATGTAAATGCTCATACATGCTTATAACAAGTAATAAAGCACTATAGGCTAAGTGTTACCATAAACACTGAACAAAAATATAAATGCAAGATGTAAAGCGTTGGTCCCATGTTTCATGAGCTGAAATAAAAGATCCCAGAAATTTTACATATGCACAAAAAGCTTCTCTCTCTCTCAAATTTGGTGCCCAAATTAGTTTACATCCCTGTTAGTGAGCATCTCTCCTTTGCCAAGATAATCCATCCACCTGACAGTTGTGACATATCAAGAAGCTGATTAAACAGCATGGTTATTTGGTTATTACAAAGGTGCACCTTGTGCTGGGGACAAAAAAGGCCATTTTAAAATGTGCAGTTTTGTCACACAACACAATGCCACAGATGTCTCAAATTGAGGGAGCGTGCAATTTGCATGATGACTGCTGGAATGTTTACCTGAGAACGCTGTAGAAGTGTGCTCTTCACAGATGAATCCCGGGTTTCAACTGGGCAGATGGCAGACGTCATGTGGGCAAGCGGTTTGCTGATGTCAACGTTGTGAACAGAGTGCCCCATGGTGGCAGTGTGGTTATGGTATGGGCAGACATAAGCTACGGACAACGAACACAATTGCATTTTGTCGATGACATTTTGAAAGCACAGAGATACCGTGACAAGATCCTGTGGCCCATTGTCGTGCCGTTCATCCTCCGCCATCACCTAATGTTTCAGCATGATAATGCATGGTCCCATGTCGTAATGATCTGTACACCATTCCTGGAAGCTGAAAATGTCCCAGTTCTTCCATGGGCTGCGTACTGAGCACGTTTGGGATGCTCTGGATCGACATGTACGACAGCGTGTGTAACAGTATTGCTTCCGTCCCTCTCCTCGCCCCAACCTGGGCTCGAACCAGGGACCCTCTGCACACATCAACAACAGTCACCCACGAAGCACCGTTACCCATCGCTCCACAAAAGCCACGACCCTTGCAGAGCAAGGGGAACAACTACTTCAGGTCTCAGAGCGAGTGACGTCACCGATTGAAACGCTATTAGCGCGCACCACCGCTAACTAGCTAGCCATTTCACATCGATTACATGTGTTCCAGTTCCACCAATATCCAGCAGCTTCGCACAGCCATTGAAGAGGAGTGGGACAACATTCCACGGGCCACAATCAACAGCCTGATCAACTCTATTAGAAGGAGATGTGTCGTGCTGCATGATGTGCGTGCTGCAAATAGTGGTCACACTAGATACTAACTGGTTTTCTAATCCAAACCCCTACCTTTTTTTAAGGTATCTGTGACCAACATATGCATATCTGTATTCCCGGTCATTTGAAATCCATAGATTAGGGCCTCATTTATTTATTTTAATTGATTAATTTCCTTATATGAAAATCATTGAAAATGTTGATATTTTTGTTCAGTGTATATTTTATACAACGAGAGAGCTACACCTTTATTTCCTGAAAGCGTCCCTCTGATTTGGCTTCACCTTGAGTCGACTGGTGTTGGTGGATGTGCTGTACTCTCAACTCCTCGCCTCCCCATCTCAAGGAGGAGAGGAAGAGAGAGACGACACAGATAGAGAGGGGGACAGGTCGACTGACACGGTTACTATCTCCCCTATCAAGACAAATTGTCTACCTCCGTTGTATCTGTTGGTTGTACATTCTCCAGTGGCATTTCATCAGGCCACCTAGGATAGATCACATAGGGGGAGGGAGGGAGCAGGGGGCACACATACATACAGTGCTTAGAGAAAGTCTGCACCCCCTTGAACATGTTGCAGCCCCCCCAGAAAAATTGCATAAGTCTCCACCCCCCTCAGTTAATACTTGGTGGAAGGCACCTTTGGAAGACATTACAGCTGTGAATCATTTTCATTAAGATTCTAACAACTTTGCACAACTCTTAGGGCTACATACACTCATTGGCCAGTTTTTAGGTAAACCACCTGATTCACGGAAATGGTTTGCTCCTACCGACAGTGAGTCACGTGGCCGTGGCTTGCTGTAAAAAGCAGGCTTATAGGCCTTGAGGCATTCAGTTACTGTTCGATTGAACGTTAGAATGGGCCAAACGGGTGACCTAAGCAGCTTTAAGCGTGGTATGATCGTCAGTGCTAGGCGCGCTTGTTCCAGTATCTCAGAAACGGCCGGCCTCCTGGGCTTTTCTCGCACGACAGTGTCTAGGGTTTACAGAGAATGGCGCGACAAACAAAAAACATCCAGTCAGCGGCAGTCCTGTGGGCAAAAACAGCTCGTTGATGAGATGTTGAAGGAGAATGGCAAGAATCGTGCAAGCTGACAGGCGGACCACTAACAAGCAAATAATGGCGCATGTACAACAGTGTTGTGCAGAAAGGCAACTCGGAACGCACAACTCGTCGGTCCTTGTCACGGATGACCTATTGCAGCAGACAATCACACCTATCAGATAAAAACAAGAAGCGTCTCCAGTGGGCATGCGATCACCAACACTGGACAATTGAGGAATGGAAAAGCATTGCCTGGTCTGACAAATCCCGGTTCCTGTCCATGGTCCCATCCTGCCTGGTGTCAACGATATAGGCTGGTGGTGGCGGTGGTGTGGGGAATGTTTTCCTGGCACGTTAGGTCCCTTGATACCAAATGAGCAATGTTTCCATGCCCACCAATAATTCAAGATGTTCTGGTGGCAATTTGAAAGAAACAAAAAAGTAGATTGTGCTGATTTACTGGCACATTGAACCATGTTGCGTGCCATAATTTAAGAACTTTTTGAGTAGTGCTAAAAACAATGAAATCATATCTGAATAGCTCCATCTTTATGCACCTTCGCCATTACATACATTTTTATGCAAAAGACACACCAGAATGGCTTTCCAATAGGTGCTGTGTCACAACTTCCGCCGAAGTCGGTCCCTCTCCTTGTTTGGGCGGCGTTCGGCGGTCAACGTCACCGGCTTTCTAGCTACCGCCGATCCACTTTTAATTTTCCATTTGTTTTGTCTTTGTTTCACACACCTGTTTTCAATCCCACAATCACCTGTTCATTATTTAACCCTCTGTTCCCCACATGGTTTTTGTGAGGGATTGTTTGTTGTATTGTGGTCCGTATTGTGTGGCCGTGTATATTAGGTGTATATATTTAGATTTTTGAGTAAAAGTGTTTTTATTACTCATATCTTCTGTCCTGCGCCTGAGTCATCTCACCAGCTACACACAGACGACGATACATGTTGACTGTTCCTGAGACAGTTTAAATATCGCTGTCCATCAATGATCCCCAACCAAGTTTACTGAGCCTGAGCAATTTTGATAAAAAACGAAGGATATATGTTTCCCTAAGAGTTGTGCAAAGTTGGTAGAATCTTAATGAAAATAATTCATAGCTGTAAGGTGCCAAATGTTCTTCCACCAAGTATTAACTCAGGGGGGTGGAAAATGCTCAATAACTTTCTTTCACTTTGAAAATGTGAAACAGGTTGTGTAGATCTGTAGGAAAACCATCTTATTGAATCCCTTTTTAGATTTTCTTTAAGGCAACATACAGTAATGTGAAAAAGTTAAAGGTTGATGTAGACTTTCTATATGTTAGCCAGTAATAAATGAAAAGCCGATAAATAGAATTGCCATCGGACAAAAAATTTAATAAATCCCGTTACAAAATAAGGCACTTTAGCCTATTCATTGATTGCAATACCAGTCGATGTAGTGCCAGAGCTGCTGATACCGCTCAAACAGCTGTTTGTTGCTGCTGGAGTGAAACGTGATTTAATAAGCCCAATCATTGTGCAACAATTCTAAAGGCAATCGTGTGTAAATAAAAACAATGGCCACAATTAAAAAGAGCTACTATTTTTATTTCTCAACTGGTAATTGAAGCGTGCTTCCCATTTGCCATTCAAGCGCACAGGCAACTAGACAGGCCTCAGTGCATCACATACCACTTTGCAATGAGCTGGAGGCAGTATACATTTTGAGAACATATACTTAATTGTTTGAAACCTGAACGTTTTACTACATATTATGAAGCATGTCTTACCTTGCTTCAAAGTAACCTAGGCAATATCCAATCAAACATGCAGGCAATTATTTTATAAAAACTTGCAAATTAAACCAGTAGCCTATTTATCTCATGTTCTGTTGGTTTCTTTCATAGTCCAGTAGCCAAATGCACAATCCTAGTCAAATTAGCAACCCATGCTAGTTGATGAATACTTAGATCTCACCTATTTTCATCTCCATCACATGAAACTGCTCATAAAGGTGTTTTCCTGCTAATTGCATTATGAAACGACCAATCGCGAGTAGCCTACTGCCTTGAGCACATTGCTGTGCTTATAATGTGAAGAAATAATAGTTTATCACATTTTATGCTAGACATTCTGATCTGTTGCATGTGACTCATTGCATTTTAATGTGTTTTTGGGATGTATACTACTGGTTGTATGAATTTGTTATCTATCTTCTCACAACTGTCCCAGAGTTTGTTTGGAACAGGCTATTTCTTTCTCGCACAGAACGACAAGCTGACCAATAGAATCTGTATACTTTTCTACTATGATGGATAGTAGATTGACATTGTCCAAATTCAAAGTAGACAGCCCTCAGCACTTGAATGACGTTTTACATCGTCACATCCGAGTGTACCTTAAATGTCCCTTGCCCAAGCGAGGGAGAGTGATGATCGGAGAGGCAACATCCTTGGTGGAAATCTAGTTGAGCTTAAGAACAACCACCCTAATGCTATTCATGTAGCTAGCCAGCTAACGTAGCTCTCTAGCACTCCTGTCAGGTAGCTAGCTACAGTAACCTATAGCTGGCTAGCTAGTTTTCTAGTTTAGTCATTTATTCCAATACATTTCAGAAGTCCCCAAAAATATGTTTAGGAATCTAGCTACGTTTTGTAAGCTCCTCACTACGAGACTAAGCCATTTTACCAACGCTAAAGTCAATATTGTCTATATATATTTATTTTTTTAGCAAGCAAACTTCATAATTTTGTCTGACATGCCGAAAATGCAGCTGTGTTGATTGAATTTGACACTTCGCGGCCACCGGAGTTTGACACGTGACTACAGTTTGCATTGAATTGTGGGTCATATCAACCCCACAAGTGATCAAAGATCTTCACTCACTCCCTCGAGCTAAATCGAGAGGCGAGGGGGGCAACGTTTCTGAATTGGACCTCCACTTAAGATGGCAATCAAACTGCATCCGGTTTCGAAGGGGATTTCCCCTAGGGAAAGTGACTAGGATGAGGGCCGAGGCGGTAAAAATAACATGTTTGGACTGAAGCCATAGATTATGTAACGGCAGCCTTCCTCCTCTTCAAGAGAAGAGAAGGTGTAGCAGGGATCGGACCAACACGCAGCGTAGCCAGTGCTCAACATGATTAATAGACGAAAAAATGTGAACACTTACAAAATACAAAATAACAAATGTGGCAAAACCGCTACAGTCCTATCTGGTGCAGAGACAACACAAAGACAGGAAACAACCACCCACAAACCCCAACACAAAACAAGCCACCTATATATGATTCCCAATCAGAGACAACACAAAACACCTGCCTCTGATTGAGAACCATATTAGGCCAAACATAGAAACAGACAAACTAGACACACAACATAGAATGCCCACCCAGCTCACGTCCTGACCAACACTAAAACAAGCAAAACACACAAGAACTATGGTCAGAACGTGACAGATTAGTTATTTCTGTTCATTACTTGTCTTCTTGGTCTTAGTTATTCTAACAAAGGCGGCATGTGAGTTTCAAGTTTGGGGAAGCTAATTTTCACCATAAAAATGCACCTTTATAATCAAGCATTCCATGCTTTCTCGCATTTGTAGACTTATGTAAAATAGCCTAGTATTCCTAATGTGATAATTAGATTGGATTGTCATAATTTAGGCTAATAATATAGCATAACTCAATCACTGTTTTCAAAAAAGACTGTTCAATGCATCACGTAGTGGCTAAAAGTATTTTTTTTATTTAACCAGACAAGTCAGTTAAGAACAAATTCTCATTTAGAATGACGGCCTACCCCGACCAAACCCTAACCTGGACGACGCTGGGCCAATTATGTGCAGCCCTATGGAAACATCCTGGAATTGAACCAGGGTCTGTAGTGACGCCTCTAGCACTGAGATGCGGTGACTTAGACTGCTGCACCACTTGGGAGCCCCATGGTATAGGCTTAGGCTATAGCCTACATTTCTTCTCCTTTCTTTGCACAGGAAATGTTGGCCTTTTATAAACACATTTAATGCCATTCTACTACACTTTATATGACTGGAGACATTAGCAAAATCTTTTTTAATAATAAAAAAGTTACAGGGTAGCCTACTCTGCTGACGCTAACAAACAGATCAATAAAAACGACTTTGTTACGATAAGTTGAACATTTTGACAACTATAAGACAGATTGGAGTCGTTTTCTTGTCATCTCTTTACAGCAATAGCCATTAGTTTTCCAAAACCTTTTTCTGCGATTGTATGTTTAAACTTTGTGATATGGGTCTTTTATTTATTTATTATTATTATTTTTTTACATTACCCCCTTTCTCTCCCCAATTTGTAGTTACGATCTTGTCTCATCGCTGCAACTCCCCTACGGATTCGGGAGAGGTGAAAGCCGAAACACAACCCTGTCAAGCCGCACTGCTTCTTGAAATACTGCTCGCTTAACCCGGAAGTCAGCCGCACCAATGTGTCGGAGGAAACACCGTCCAATTGACAACTGGAAGTCAGCTTGCAGAAGCCCCATCCACCACAAGGCCTCGCTAGAGCACAATGAGACACGGAAATCGCGGCCGGCCAAACCCTCCCCTAACCCGGACGACGCTGGCCCAATTGTGTGCCGCCCCATGGGTCTCCCGGTCACGGCCGGCTGTGACACAATCTGGGATCGAACCCGAGGCTGTAGTGGCGCCTCAGCACTGCGATGCAGTGCCTTAAAACGCTACGCCACTCGGGTGGCCTCTTTCTGCCTTTCACTGACAGTCACAACTCAACAATCATTCTAATTGCTCATTGGAATTCGGTAAGAATGAATCAGGCCGTTGCATCCGAGTTGTTCTGTTAAGATGAATTACCATGAACTAAATGTGATTTCTGTCATTCTGAGAACCGTGGGTGGACATCCTAGTCAGGTTACGCAACCAATGCATATGGGTCCGGTAAATTTCTTAAACGTCCGGTAAATTAAAATGCTGCCGGTCAAATATCTGGGGTCACATTTTCCTAACAGAAGTACATATATACACACACACCCTCTCCCTTTGAAAGTGTGGAGACCCCAGCTCTAGGGGTCTGACTGACAGGGCAGAGCAGCCTTTAAGGTACTTCAAAGGGCCTTTTCCCCGGTCACTTACTGAGAATGAGGCCGTTCAAACAGGCCTTTACAGCACAGGAGCTAAAAAGGATAAGCACCATAGAGTAATTCTCCACAGAGCAACCAGATAGCTCCCCTGGGGCCTGCACCGGCAAGGGTTGGCCTAGCTACCTCACACAGAGAGAGAGAGAGAGAGAGAGCGAGAGAGAGAGAGAGAGAGAGAGAGAGAGGAGTGGGAGTTATGTGTGTGTGTGTGTCAAATCACTGTTAGTCTTAACAACAGGTGTAGACTAAATGTGAAATGCCTGCTTACAGGCCTTTCCCAAAAATGCAGAGAAAAATAATAGAAAGATAACAAGGAATAAATGCACAATGAGTAATGATACAGTAACTTGGCCACGGTGCCTTAAAAAATATTCATACCCCTTGATTTATTCAAAAAATTTGGTAGTGTTAGAGCTGAATTCAAAATGGAATACATTTAGTTTTTCCTCACCTATCTACAAACAATACCCCCAAAGCGACAAAGTGAAAACATGTCTTTTGAAATTTTTGCTAATACAGTGCATTAGGAAAGTATACAGACCCCTTGACTTTTTCCACATTTTGTTACGTTACAGCCTTATTCTAAAATTGATTAAATTGTTCTTCTCCTGAGGAGGAATAGACGTTGTCGTGCCCTCTTCACGACTGTCTTGGTGTGTTTGGACCATGATAGTTTGTTGGTGATGTGGACACCAAGCAACTTGAAGCTCTCAACCTGCTCCACTACAGCCCCGTCGATGAGAATGTGGGCGTGCTCAGCCTTCCTTTTTCTGGAGTCCACAGTCATCTCCTTTGTCTTGATCACGTTGAGGGAGAGGTTGTTATTCTGGCACCGCCCGGCCAGGCCTCCTCCCTAATAGGCTGTCTCGTCGTTGTCGGTGTTCAGGCCTACCACTGTTGTCGTCTGCAAACTTAATGATGGTGTTGGAGTCGTGCTTGGTCATGCAGTCATGGGTGAACAGGGAGTACAGGAGGGGACTGAGCACGCACCCCTGAGGGGCCCCACTGTTGAGGATCAGCGTGTTGTCACCTACCCTTACCACCTGGGGGCAGCCCGTCAAGAAGTCCAGGATCCAGTTGCAGAGGACTGTGTTTAGTCCCAGGGCCTTAGCTTAGTGATGAGCTTTGAGGGCACTATGGTGTTGAACGCTGAGCGGTAGTCAATGAATAGCATTCTCACGTAGGTGTTCCTTTTGTCCAGGTGGGAAAGGGCAGTGTGGAGTGCAATAGAGATTGCATCATCTGTGGATCCGTTGGGGTGTTATGCAAATTGGAGTGGGTCTATTGTTTCTGGGATAATGGGGTGATGTGAGCCATGACCAGCCTTTCAAAGCACGTGGCTACAGACGTGAGTGCTACGGGTTGGTAGTCATTTAGGCAGGTTACCTTGGTGTTCTTGGGCACAGGGACTATGGTGGTCTGCTTGAAACATGTTGGTATTACAGACTCGGTCAGGGACAGGTTGAAAATGTCAGTGAAGAAACTTGTTGGTCAGCGCATGCTCGGAGTACACATCCTAGTAATCCATCTGGCCCTGCGGCCTTGTGAATGTTGACCTGTTTAAAGGGCTTACTCACATCGGCTACGGAGAGCGTGATCACACAGTGGTCCGAAACAGCTGATGCTCTCATGCAAGCTTCAGTGTTGCTTGCCTCGAAGCGAGCATAGAAGTTATTTAGCTTGTCTGGTAGGCTCGTGTCACTGGGCAGCTCGCAGCTGTGCTTCCCTTTGTAGTCCGTAATTGTTTGCAAGCCCTGCCACATCTGACGAGCTTTGGAGAAGGTGTAGTACAATTCAATCTTAGTCCTGTATTGGTGCTTTGCCTGTATGATTGTCAGGGTTGTGTGCGGAGAATATTCGGAGTCAAACGCAGGACACAGGTGTTGAGCGAAACCACAGTGTTTTACTCAAAATAAATGCAAAATTCCACAAATGGAAATAATCAGATACATACACGTATAAACCACAACCACTAACGCACAAACAATCACGGACAAAACAGAAATGAAAGCCAGAGGGTTAAATAGGGAACATGATGGGGGAATTGAAACCAGGTGTGCATAATACAGACAAAACAAAACGAAAGTGAAAAATGGATCGATGGTGACTAGAAAGCCGGTGACGTCGACCGCCGAACACCACCCGAACAAGGAGAAGGGCCGACTTCGGCGGAAGTCGTGACAATGATGGTTCATCAGAGGGCATAGCAGGATTTCTTATAAGCATCCGGGTTAGAGTCCCGCTCCTTGAAAGTGGCAACTCTACCCTTTAGCTCGGTGCAGATGTTGCCTGTAATCCATGGCTTCTGATTGGGGTACGTGTGGACGACGTCATCGATGCACTTATTGATGAAGCCAGTAACTGATGTGGTGTACTCCTCAATGCCATCGGAAGAATCCCGGAACATGTTCCAGTCTGTGCTAGCAAAACAGTCCTTATAGCTTAGCATCTGCGTCCTCTGACAGCTTCCTTATAGAGCGAGTCACTGGTACTTCCTGCTTTAGTTTTTGCTTGTAAGCAGGAATCAGGAGGATAGAATTATGGTCAGATTTGCCAAATGGAGGGCGAGGGAGAGCTTTGTATGCGTCTCTGTGTGTGGAGTAAAGGTGATCTAAAGTTTTTTCCCTCTGGTTGCACATTAAACATACTGGTAGAAATGAGGTTAAACAGATTTAAGTTTCCCTGCATTAAAGTCCCAGCCACTAGGAGCGCTGCCTCTGGATGAGCATTTTCCTGTTTGCTTATGGCCCAATACAGCTCGTTGAGTGCCGTCTTAGTGCCAGCATCGGTTTGTGGTGGTAAATAGACAGCTCCAAAAAATATAGATTAAAACTTTTTGGGTAAATAGTGTGGTCTACAGCTTCTCATGAGATACTCTACCTCAGGTGAGCAAAACCTTGAGACTTCCTTAATATTAGATTTCATGCACCAGCTGATATTACAAATAGACACAGACCGCCACCCCTTGTCTTACCGTAGGCAGCTGTTCTAGCTTGCCCGCCAGCTCTATGTTATCCATCTTGTTGATCAGCCACGACTAGGTGAAACATAAGATATTACAGCTTTTAATGTCCCGTTGGTAGGATGTCCTTGATCGAAGCTCATCCATTTTGTTATCCAATGGTTGCACGTTGGCTTATAGGACTGATGGTAGAGGGGGTTTACTCACTCACCTACAAATTCTCAGAAGGCAGCTCGACACCTGCCGTTTCTTCACGCAAATGATGGGGATTTGGGCCCATTCCCAAGAAAGCAGTCCTTCGCATCAGACTCGTTAAAGAAAAAATCTTTGTCCAATTCGAGGTAAGTAATCGTTGTTCTGATGTTTTTAAGCTTCTGTCCTGTATCTAGAACATATAAGCAAAACAGAGAACACCATCATGTTCGTGAGAGTCTCATCTTTCCATAGAGTGGAACGCAGTCCATGCAAAAAATAGATATCTGTAGCTTAAACTGACAAATCTTGATGGGGATTTTTTAAATTATTTTGCTTAGAGTGCCAATAGACTCCAGTTAAAAAAATAAAACAAGTCATCATTGGCCTTATGGTGAAATCCCTGAGCTGTTTCCTTAATCTACGGCAACTGAGTTAGGAAGGACGCCTGTATCTTTATAGTGACTGGGTGTATTGATACACCATCCAAAATGTAATAAATAACTTCACCATGCTCAAAGGGATATTCAGTGTCTGCTTTTTTTACCCATCTACCAATAGGTGACCTTCTTTGCAAGGCATTGGAAAACCAACCTGGTCTTTGTGGTTGAATCTGTGTTCGAAATTCACTGCTCGACTGAGGGACTTTACAGATAATTGTATGTGTGGAGTACAGAGTATGAAGTAGTCATTCAAAAAGTAGTCATTCATGTTAAATACTATTATTACACATAAACTTATTATATGACCTGTTAAGCATATTTCTTCTCCCGAACTTATTAAGGCTTGCCATAAGAAATGGGTTGAATACTTATTGACTCAAGACATTTCAGCTTTTCATTTTTTATTAATTTGTAAAAATTTTGAAAAACATAATTCTGCTTTAATATGATCGGGTATTGTGACAACACAATCTCAAATTAATCATTTTTAAATTCAGGCTGTGAATACTTTCTGAAGGCACTGTATATACAGTTGAAGTCGGAAGTTTACATACACTTAGGTTGGAGTCATTAAAACTCATTTTTCAACCACTCCACAAATTTCTTGTTAACAAACTATAGTTTTGGCAAGTCGGTTAGGAAATCTACTTTGTGCACCTCCAGGCTGTGTAAGGTTTATTTGACCAAGAAGGAGAGTGATGGAGTGCTGCATCAGATGACCTGGCCTCCATAATCACCCGACCTCAACCCATTTGAGATGGTTTGGGATAAGTTGAACTGCAGAGTGAAGGAAAAGCAGCCAGCAAGTGCTCAGCTTATGTGGGAACTCCTTCCAGGCTGTTGGAAAAGCATTCCAGGTGAAGCTGGTTGAGAGAATGCAAAGCTGTCATTAAGGCAAAGGGTGGCTACTTTGAAGAATCTAAAATCTGAGAAATATTTTGATTTGTTTAACACTGTCACTGTAATTAGGGGTAAAGTGACTTGGCAACAGGATAGATAATAAGTAGTAGCAGCAGCGTATGTGATGAGTCAAATTAGTTAGTGCAAAGTGTGGTCAATGCATTTAGCAGTCTTATGGCACAGGGATAGAAGCTGTTCAGTGTCCTGTTGGTTCCAGACTTGGTGCATTGGTACTGCTTGCTGGTGGTAGCAGAGAGAACACTATATCAAATCAAATTGTATTTGTCACGTGCCGAATTCAACAGGTGTAGACCTTAACGTAAAATGCTTACTTACCTTAACCAACAATACAGAGTTTTAATAAAGCAAATACGAAAAATGTGCTGAATAAACTAAAGGAAGATAGCAGTGGTGGAAAAAGTACCCAAATGTCATACTTGAGTAAAAGTTAAGTGAAAGTCACCCAGTAAAATACTACTTGAGTAAAAGTATTTGATTTTACACTTAAGTATCAAAAGTAAATGTAATTGCTAAAAGATACTAAAGTATCAAAAGTAAAAGTATAAATCATTTCAAATTCCTTATACTAAGCAAACCTGTAACGTCCTGACCAGAGTTATTATGTGTTTTGCTTGTTTAGTGTTGGTCAGGACGTGAGCTGGGTGGGAATTCTATGTTGTGTGTCTAGTTTGTCTGTTTCTATGTCCAGCCTAATATGGTTCTCAATCAGAGGCAGATGGTATCGTTGTCCCTGATTGAGAATCATATATAGGAGGCTTGTTTTGTGTTGGGATTTTGTGGGTGTTTGTTTCCTGTCTCTGTGGTTGTCTGCACCAGATAGGTCTGTCTCGGTTTTTGCACATTTTGTTATTTTGTATGTTGTTTGTAGTGTTTCACTTGTTCTTTTATTAAACATGTTGAACACTAGCCGCGCTGCACTTTGGTCCTCTCCTTCACCTATGGAAGAAAGCCGTTACAGAAACACCCACCAAACCCGGACCAAGCAGCGTGGCAACGGGCAGCAGCAACAGCAGCAGCGGTACCAGGAGGAATGGTCATGGGAGGAAATCATGAACGGAAAAGGACCCTGGGCAAAGGTTGGAGAGAATCGCCGCTCTCGGGAGGAGAAGGAGGCAGCCACAGCCCAGGAGCGGTGGATTGAGGAGGCAGCACGTAAGAGAGGCTGGAAGCCCGAGAGGCTCACCCAAAAATTTCTTGGGGGGGGGGCTAAAGGGGAGTGTGGCGAAGCCGGGTTGGATACCTGAGCCAACTCTCCGGGCTTACCGTGGAGTGAGAGGGCGTCGTACTGGTCAGACACCGTGTTATGCGGTAAAGCGCACGGTGTCCCCAGTACGCGTGCTTAGCCCAGTGCGGGCTATTCCACCTTGCCGCACTGGTAGGGCTAGGTTGGGCATCGAGCCGGGTGCCATGAAGCCGGCCCAACATATCTGGCCTCCAGTACGTCTCCTCGGGCCGGCGTACATGGCACCAGCCTTACAGGTGGTGTCCCTGGTTCGCCTGCATAGCCCAGTGCGGGCTATTCCACCTCGCCGCACTGGCAGGGCTACGGGGACCATTCAACCTGGTAAGGTTGGAGAGGCTCGGTGCTCAAGAGCGCGTGTCCTCCTTCACGGTCCGGTATATCCGGCGCCACCTTCCCGCCCCAGCCCTTTACCACCAGTGCCTACACCACGCACCAAGCCTCCTGTGTGTCCCCAGAGTCCTGTGCATCCTGTTGCTGCTCCCCGCACTAGCCCTGAGATGCGTGTCCCCAGTCCGGTACCACCAGTTCCGGCACCACGCACTAGGCCTAATGTGCGCTCCCAGGGTCCAGCATGCCCTGTTTCTCCTCCCCGCACTCGCCCTGAGGTACGTGCCCTCAGCCCGGTACCTCCAGTTCCGGCACCACGCATCAGGCCTATAGTGCGTCTCAGCCGGCCAGAGTCTGCCGTCTGCCCAGCGGTGCCTGAACTGCCCGTCTGCCCAGCGGCGCCTGAACTGCCCGTCTGCCCAACGCCGTCTGAACTGTCCGTCTGCCCAACGCCGTCAGAGCTGGCCGTCTGCCAAGCGCCATCTGAGCCATCCGTCTCCCCAGCGCCATCTGAGCCATCCGTCTCCCCAGCGCCATCTGAGCCATCCGTCTCCCCAGCGCCGTCTGAGCCATCCGTCTGTCCCGAGCCGTTAGAGCCGCCCGTCTGTCCCGAGCCGTCAGAGCCGTTCGTCAGTCAGGAGCCGCTAGAGCCATTCGTCAGTCAGGATCTGCCAGGGCCGCCAACCAGACAGGATCTGCCAGAGCCGCCAACCAGACAGGATCTGCCAGAGCCGCCAACCAGACAGGATCTGCCAGAGCCGCCAACCAGACAGGATCTGCCGGAGCCGTCAGTCAGCCATGAGCGTCCAGAGCCGTCAGCCAGTCATGAGCTGCCCTACGGTCATGAGCTGCCCTACGGTCATGAGCTGCCCTACGGTCATGAGCTGCCCTACGGTCATGAGCTGCCCTACGGTCATGAGCTGCCCTACAGTCCGGAGCTGCCACTCAGTCCGGAGCTGCCACTCAGTCCGGAGCTGCCACTCAGTCCGGAGCTGCCACTCAGTCCGGAGCTGCCACTAGTCCGGAGTTGCCCCTCTGTCCTGAGCTACCTCTCTGTCCTGAGCTACCTCTCTGTCCTGAGCTACCTCTCTGTCCTGAGCTACCTCTCTGTCCTGAGCTACCTCCAAAATCATGTGGGGGCCTTGGGGAGGATTCTTAGGCTAAGGTCGTGGGCGAGGGTCGCCACTCAAAGGACGCTAAGGAGGGGGACAAAGACAGTGGTGGAGTGGTGTCCTCGTCCACCGCCGGAGCCGCCACCGCGGACAGATGCCCACCCAGACCCTCCTCTTGAGTTGTAGGGGTGCGTTCGGAGTCCGCACCTCAGGAGGGGGGTACTGTAACGTCCTGACCAGAGTTATTATGTGTTTTGCTTGTTTAGTGTTGGTCAGGACGTGAGCTGGGTGGGAATTCTATGTTGTGTGTCTAGTTTGTCTGTTTCTATGTCCAGCCTAATATGGTTCTCAATCAGAGGCAGACGGTATCGTTGTCCCTGATTGAGAATCATATATAGGAGGCTTGTTTTGTGTTGGGATTTTGTGGGTGTTTGTTTCCTGTCTTTGTGGTTGTCTGCACCAGATAGGTCTGTCTCGGTTTTTGCACATTTTGTTATTTTGTATGTTGTTTGTAGTGTTTCACTTGTTCTTTTATTAAACATGTTTAACACTAGCCGCGCTGCACTTTGGTCCTCTCCTTCACCTATGGAAGAAAGCTGTTACAGAACCAGACTGCACAATTTTCTTTCCTTTTTTTATTTACGGATAATAACTAGGGGTACACTCCAACACTCAGACATCATTTACAAATTAGTCATTTGTGTTTTGTGAGTCTGCCAGATAAGAGGCAGTACGGATGACCAGGGATGTTCTCTTGATTAGTGTGTGAATTAGACCATTTTCCTGTCCTGTTAAGCATTCATAATGTAACGAGTACTTTTGGGTGTCAGGGGAAATTTATGGAGTAAAAAGTACAGTGTCCACTGCCCACTGTAGTGCCTTGTGGTCGGTTGCCGAGCAGATGCAATAACAAGCGATGATGCAGCCGGTCTAGATGCTCTCAATGGTGCAGCTGTATAACGTTTTGAAGATCTGAGGGCCCATGCCAAATCTTTTCAGCCTCCTGAGGGGGAAGAAGAGTTGTCATGCCTTCTTCCCGACTGTGTTGGTGTGTTTGGGCCATGTTAATTCCTTAGTGATGTGGACACAGAGGAAGTAAAAGTTCTCGACATGCTCCACTACAGCCATGTCGATGTAGATGGCGGCGTGCTCGGCCCTCCGTTTCCTGTGGTCCACGATCAGCTCCTTTGTCTTGCTGACGTTGAGGGAAAGGTTGCTGCCCTGGCACCACACTGCCAGGTCACTGACCTCCTCCCTATAGGCTGTCCCATCATCGTCGGTGATCAGGCCTACCACTGTCAAGGCATCTTAATGATGGTGTTGGAGTCGTGCACGGTGAGTGAACAGAGAGCACAGGAGGGGACTAAACACACATCCCTGAGGGAGTGTGGCGGATGTGTTGTTGCCTAACATCACCCCCTGGGAGTGGCCTGTAAAGAAGTCCAGGATCCAGTTGCAGAGGGAGGTGTTCAGTCCCAGGGTTCTGAGCTTAGTGATGAGCTTTGAGGGCACTATGGTGTTGAACGCCGAGCTGTAGTCAGTGAATAACGTTCTAACATAGATGTTCCTCTTATCCAGATGTGAGAGTGCAATAGAGATTAATTTGGGAATCTATTGGGGTTGTATAGAAATTGGAGTGGGTCCAGGGTGTCTGGGATGATGGTGTTGATGTGAGCCATGATCAGCCTTTCAAAGCATTTCATGGTTACAGATGTGAGTGCTACGGGGCGATAGTCATTTAGACAGGTTACCTTGGTGTTCCTGGGCACAGCGACTATGGGTGGTCTGCTTGAAACATGTAGGTATAACAAACATGGTTGGGATAGGTTGAAAATGTCAGTGAAGACACTTGATCCAGCTGATCAGCACATGCTCTGAGTATGCGTCTTGGTAATCCCTCTGGCCCTGCAGCCTTGTGAATGTTAACCTGTTTAAAGATCTTACTCACATCGGCTACGAAGAGCAAGATCACACAGTCATCTGGAACAGTTGGTGCTCTCATGCATGGTTCAGTGTTTCTTGCTTCGAAGCGAAACATAGAAGGCATTTAGCTCGTCTGTTAAACTCGCGTCACTGGTGGGATCATTTGCGAGCCCTTCCACATCAAACAAGCATTTGAGCCGGCATAGTAGAAGTCGAACTTAGGCCTGTACTGGCGCTTTGCCTGTTTGATGGCTCGTGGAGGGACTTTTTTTATAAGCGGCCAGATTAGTGTCCCACTCTTTGAAAGCGGCAGCTCTAGACTTTAGCTCAGTGCGGATGTTGCCCGGAAATCCATGGCTTCTGGTGTGGATATATACTGTCACTGTGGGGACAACGTCATTGATGCACTTATTAATGAAGCTGGTGACTGATGTGGTAAACTCCTCAATGTTTTCGGATGAATCCCGGAACATATTCCAGTCTGTGCTAGCGAAACAGTCCTGCAGATTAGCATCCCGCCTCATCGGACCACTTCTGTATTGAGTGGGTCAAGGGGACTTCCTGTTTGAATCAGGAGCATAGAGTTATTGTCCTATTTGCCAAAGGGAGGGCAGGGTAGAGCATTATGAGTCTCTGTCTGTGGAGTAAAGGTGATCTAGAGTTTTGTCACCTCTCGATTTACTCAAGTCTGCCGTCCAATCTTACTGATGCATATGTCCATGCCCTTGTTCAGCCAGGACTCAGAGAAACATAGAATATTACAGTTTCTGTGTGTGTGTGTGTGTGTGTGTGTGTGTGTGTGTGTGTGTGTGTGTGTGTGTGTGTGTGTGTGTGTGTGTGTGTGTGTGTGTGTGTGTGTGTGTGTGTGTGTGTGTGTGTGTGCGTGCGTGCCTGCGTGCGTGCGTGCGTGCGTGCGTGCGTGCGTGCGTGCGTGCGTGCGTGCGTGCGTGCGTGCGTGCGTGCGTGTATATGTGTTTTGTGTGGACGTTCATTTGGTGTGAGTGTGTGTCCATCACTGTTGTTCATCAGAGGGGAGTGGGGAAGGTGTTTTAACCTGCGGTGGGCTCAGCTGTTAGCTATTCAGCTATCTTCGGTGGTCCATTAACTCTGATGGCTGCCCTGGGTCTATCACAGGGTGTGTTTGTGTATCTGACGCTCCTGTGTGATTGTGTGTGTGTGTGTGTGTGTGTGTGTGTCTCTGTGTCTCTGTATGTATTTTGTGTATGTACCGGTATGTGTGTGTGTGTATGTGTGTGTGTGAGCAGGTTTGAAGGTTTGAAGGCATGCACACAGTGGCACATAAACAAATACACACACAGACATGCATGTATGAACGCACACGCGCGCACACACACACACGCGCGCGCACACACACATTCATATTTATGTGCACACGACCCCAGCATAGAGCCTATCCACCATACAGGCTCGCCCCGCCCATAAACAAACAACATACACATTTAATAATAATACTGTCTGCAGCCTTACAGTGTGTGTGTTTGCTCAGAGGTGTGTATAGAGTAGTGACATCTAATAAAGCTATTAACCTTTCCTTCTAAGCTGCCCCGAGTCTGTACAAATAAACACATTTCCCTCTTTAATTGACCTTTCTTTCATGGTGGCTTACTGAGCATGCCCAGAACCCCCTCCTATGTTTACTGCACAGCCTCCATTCGTTATTTCCTCTTCCATGTCATCTCAAGAATAGCCTCTAAAACCATAGATACCAATGTTCTTATTTTATGGTCAACTTTGACCTCTCCCCCCACTCTGCATTTGTATTAAATGCTCATAGACAGGCATAGCATCACTCTACGCACATGATATTGGTCTATCATGCTGTACTTACTTGCACTGCATGCGACTATCTCGTCCATTTATAGGCATCACGCGGTGTCACATTGGCAAAATGTCTAAGTGTGTGTCTCTAAAACATCAACACTCACAAACGCATGGACTTAGTCACATGAAGGATCTCCTTCCTCTCTCTTCACCCCATCCCTCTCTCCTCACTACCTCCGCCCTCCTCCCTCACCACCAGTAGGCCCTGGTCAGTCGGGCCCTGACTGGCATGCTTGCCTCTCATCTGAGCCAGAGGATTGGGAGTCAGATTAACACACGGTGGTAATGGAGTGCCGCGTGGCAGTGCCCGTACGCACGCGCACCTCTCGCTGTCTTTTTCTCTGTCTCTGATTCGTTCCCTCGTTCAAGTGGCATCTGCTCCTAATTGGGCCCATCTGAGCACTTGTATGGTTCTCACATCCATGAATGGGCCAATGGCTAATTGGCCCATTCGTGGATGTGCCACCCTCCTCACCCCTTGCTGTGTTCTGCCACGCAGAGATAGACAGAACGACAAAAAGAAAAGAGAGAAGGACAAATAAAGAGAAAGAGTACTGTATGTGTCTAAATGTATTATCATGTATTATTATAATTAGCGTGTGCATGTGCCGTGTCTAGAGTGTGTGTCTGTGTGTGCGTGCGTGTGTGTGTGTGTGCGTGCGTGCGTGTGCATGTGTGTGTGTGTGTATTAAACGCTTTTTTGAATAGTAAATAGGACACAATTTCACAGGTTATTAAACAGACTTATCATGCCTATGACATAGTGCTGATGTTGGTAATTGTTTTGACTTATTTATTTCATTTATATCCTGTTTTGTTGCACTTTACTGCCCTGTAAACACAGAGTATAAGGAATGTGGAAAAACTGAGGTCAAATTTGTAGCTACCTAAATCGATGTTTAGCAACCAGTGAAATTGTTGTCTTCTATGGAAGTAATGAAGGGGTCCAAATGACCTGGGTTACTTGTACTATCATGGGTGATATTATATGACATTATTGCCTTGGATGAACAAGCAATCAAATGCCCTTCCGGCCTGAACACACAGGTTAGTTCCATTCATGAGGATCTAGAGCAAGCACAACCCTCGTCACTTCCTGTCACTTCCCATTGCATGCGTAACCAAGGAGAGCTTGGTTGTTGTTTTGGAAAGTTTGTTGTTTTAAAAGTGTATTGGAAAGTTTCTTAGTAGCTAGCTAACTTTTTAGTTTGGATCGCGCGACGCAATTGTCATCAGTTGCTGGGATTGCTACTCTGTGTCCAGTGATCCTGCCGACCAAGGCCGGGTCTGTGGAGCTATTTGGCGTAGCAGCTAGCCTAGCTGCAAGCTAGCTGCCTATCAAACTAGCAGGGTTCCTTGAGGGCTTGAACGCAGCCCGCGACGTGGTTAGCCATTGTGGCTGGGACCGCGGATTGTCCCGGGTTTGTAGCTGTCTAGATCCCTGCTGTTTATTCTTTTAAATCTACCCTGTGACCTGCCCTGTCTGGAACTGTGAGGAGTAACAGCGTAACCTAAGTTGCTAGCTACCATGACAAAGACCAAAGCCGGCGGGAGTACCGTTGAGGACAGTGCTGTCTCTCTATCCCCGGTGAAGGATCTTTTGAAACAAACAAAAGAGTTCTACAAGCAGTTGTCACAACAACAAGAAAATAGCTTCAAGTGTTTTGTCCAAATACTGGTGGATTCAACTCATAAAATAATGGACGACCTGACCAGAGAGGTCCAAGACCTGAAGAACAGCTTGCAGTTCTCCCAGGGCCATCTCGATGAGTTGAAACAGGAGAACGGAAAGGTGACAGCAATCTGTAAGTCACTGAGAGAGGATATCAGTTCTGTGTGTGAATCTTGAGGGACAATCAAGGCGGAATAACATGGTTGCGTACGGAATTGCAGAATCTCCACATGAGGCCTGGATGGAGTCTGAGGACAAAATTAGGGAAATGATCTCTGAGAAATTGAAGATGGACCACAGGAAGATTGAGGTGGAGTGCGCCCACAGGACTGGAAAACCCACCACCGGCCCAGGTGACAGGCCCAGGCTGATATTGGTCAAGTTCCAAAGGTTCAAGGACAAGGTAGCTGTTATGGAAAGAGCCAAGAACTTGAGAGGAATGTATATCTTCCTCAACAAGGACGATCCTGAAGCAGTGTGCCAGAAGAGGAAAAAACTTATCCCAGCCATGAAAGCTGCCAGAGCGCTTGGAGACGTTGCTTACATCCACTATGACAGGCTCATTGTCCACCCTCCCTCCCAGAAGCCTGGAAGGGATGAGAAAGCCAAGCCTATGGGTTCGTAGCTTCAACCCCGAAGCACACACACACACACACACCAATTGATTAATGGACTGCTGAATGTATATATTTTTTCTCTTGCTTTGTCTGCTCTTTTCAGTATTATGTCTATCTCTGATAAGCTACCCAGGAAAGCGCTGAAAATAGCCCATATTAATATATGTAGCCTTAGAAATAAGGTTCATGAAATCAATAACTTGCTAACATCAGATAACATTCATATATTAGCCATTTCTGAGACTCACTTAGATAATCCGTTTGATAATACAGCAGTAGCAATACAAGGATATAACATCTATAGAAGAGACAGAAATGCTTATGGGGGAGGTGTTGCTGTATATGTTCAGAGCCATATCCCTGTAATGCTTAGAGAAGATCTTATGTCTAACAGTCTAACAGTCAGTATCTAAATAATATGTGTGAAATGCTTGATAGTGTATGTGATGTAAACAGCAGAGAGGTCTACTTTCTTGGGGACCTGAATATTGACTGGTTTTCATCAAGCTGTCCGCTCAAGAGGAAGCTTCTCACTGTAACTAGTGCCTGTAATCTGGTTCAGGTCATTAATCAACCTAACAGGGTGTTTACAAACAAAACAGGAACAAGATCATCCACATGTATTGATCACAAATTTTACTAATACTGTAGATTTGACTAATACTGTAATACTTTGTTCTAAAGCTGTATCCATACCCATTAGAGCAGTGATCAAAATATAGTGGTTATATCCAGGAAAGCCAAAGTTCCAAAAGATGGGACGAAAATAGTGTACAGTATAAGAGATCATAGAAAAGATTTTGTTGTGACTCTTATGTGGATGATGTTAATAATATTTGTTGGTCTGATGTGATTAACAAGGAGCATCCAGATGCTGCACTTGAGGAATTTATGAATTTGCTTCTTCCAATTATTGATAAACATGCACCTGTTAACTTCTACTTCATCACAATCCCGGATCCGGGAGCACCCCCATCAGTAAAAAAGCTGACTAGCATAGCCTAGCATAGCGTCACAAGTAAATACTAGCATCTAAATATCATTAAATCACAAGTCCAAGACACCAGATGAAAGATGTGAATCCAGCCATCATTTCTGATTTTTAAAATGTTTTACAGGGAAGACACAATATGTATTTCTATTAGCTAACCACGATAGCAAAAGACACAACTTTTTTTTCCCACCATTTTTTTCCTGCATAGGTAGCTATCACAATTTCGACCAAATAAAGATATAAATAGTCACTAACCAAGAAACAACTTCATCAGATGACAGTCTGATAACATATTTATTGTATAGCATATGTTTTGTTAGAAAAATGTGCATATTTCAGGTATAAATCATAGTTTTACATTGCAGCCACCATCACAACTCTCACCAAAGCAACTAGAATAACTACAGAGACCAACGTGAATTACCTAAATACTCATCATAAAACATTTATGAAAAATACACAGCGTACAGCAAATGAAAGACAAAGATCTTGTGAATCCAGCCAATATTTCAGATTTTTTAAGTGTTTTACAGCGAAAACACAATATAGCATTATATTAGCTTACTACAATAGCCAACCACACAACAGCATTGATTCAAGCCAACAATAGCGATAACGAATAAACCAGCAAAATATATATTTTTTTATATATATCATTTTTTCTCTAACCTTCTCAAACTTCTTCAGATGACAGTCCTATAACATCATATTACACAATACATATAGAGTTTGTTCGAAAATGTGCATATTTAGCGGCACAAATCGTGGTTATACAATGAGAATAGTTGCCAAGCTGCCAACAATATGTCGGGAGAAATCTTGGGAGAGGCACCTAATCTAATCATTAACTAATCATAAACTTGACTAAAAAATACAGGTTGGACAGCAAATGAAAGATACATTAGTTCTTAATGCAACCGCTGTGTTAGATTTTTAAAATTAACGTTACTACGACATACAGCGTGCGTTAAAGCGAGACCGCACCGAAATTAATGGCGGAATAGGAGTTTTACATTTTTCAACAGAACAACGAATTAACATCATAAATAGTTTTTACTTTTTGATGAGCTTTCATCAGAATCTTGGGCAAGTTGTCCTTTGTCCAAAAGAATCGTTGCTCGGTTGTAGAATGTCGTCTTCAACTTTGGAATTAGCAGTAAACATTAGCCATGTGGCCCAGACGTGCCCAACTCACTATAACGCAGCACAAAGAAATATCCGAAAATCACAATATACTGATATAAACTGATATAACTCGGTTTAAAATAACAACATTATGATGTCTTTAACACCTATATCGAATAAAATCAGAGCCGGATATATCTAAGGCCTATAACGGGAGCTTTCCAGAACGCCATCCTGAGGTCTGTCTTGCGTCATGGCGAATGTTGAAAAGACTGCACCCCACGTTCCAAGACCCTTTATATGGCCTCAGATCTGTCTAGCAACTCCATTCCAATTCTCACTATTTGCTGACATCTAGGGGAAGGCGTATGCAGTGCATGTCGACCAATAGAAGACATGCAAATTAATAAACTGACCCCAGAACAGCCTGCCTGATTTCAGATTTCTCACTTCCTCACAGGAAGTTTGCTCCAACTTGAGTTCTGTTTTACTCACAGATATAATTCAAACGGTTTTAGAAACTAGAGAGTGTTTTCTATCCAATAGTAATAATAATATGCATATTGTACGAGCAAGAATTGAGTACGAGGCAGTTTAATTTGGGAACGAAATTTTTACAAAGTGAAAACAGCACCCCCTATTGAGAAAAGGTTTTAAGAAACTGACTGTTTGAACTGTTAAGGCTCTATGGATTGATGAGGAATTGAAAAACTGTATGGTTGAAAGAGTCTGGCTGCACATCTGACTGGCTGACTTATCGAAAATGTAGAAATGATGTGACTAAACTCAACAAAAAGAAGAAGAAACTGTATTATGAAGGCAAGATCGATGGTATAAAGAACGATGGAAAAAAACTTGAGTAATTTAAATGAAATGATGGGCAGAAAGACAAATTCAACTCCATCTTTCATCAAATCAGATGGCTTATTCATCACAAAACCATTTGATGTTGCCAATTATTTTAATGATAACTTCATTGGCAAAGTGGGAAAACTTAGGCAGGACATGCCAACAACGAACAGTGAGCCATCGTATTCATGCATAAAAAAACGAATAATGAAAGAAAAGCAATGCAAGTTTGAATTGTGTTAGTGTGGGAGAAGTGGAAAAATTATTGTTATCGATCAATAATGACAAACGTCCTCGCATTGATAACTTATATGGAAAGCTACTGAGGATGGTAACTGACTCTATAGCCACTCTTATCTGTCATATCTTTATTCTGAGCCTGGAGGAAAGCCTTTGTCCTCAGGCCTGGAAGGCAGCCAAAGTAATTCCGCTACCCAAGAGTGGTAATGCTGCCTTTACTGGTTTTAACAGCAGACCTAGAAGCTTCCTGCCAGCTCTTAGCAAACTGTTGAAAAAAATGGTGGTTGAGCAAATACAAATCAAAATAAATGTTGTTTGTCACATGCACTGAATACAACAGGTTTAGACCTTACCATTAAATGCTTACTTACAAGCCCTTAACCAACAACGCAGTTCAAGAAAAAAAAAATATAATATTGGCTAAACTAAAATATATATAAAGGTAAAACAAGAAAACTACATAACAATAACGAGACAATATACGGGGGGTACCGGTACCGAGTCAATGTGCAGAGGTTAGTCGAGGTCATTTGTAAAGTGACTATGCATAGATAATAAACAGCGAGTAGCAGCAGTGTAAAAACAAAGGGGGGGGGGGGGCAATGTAAATAGTCGGGGTGGACATTTAATTCATTGTTCAGCAGTCTTATGGCTTGGGGTAGAAGCTGTTAAGGAGCCTTTTGGTCCTAGACTTGGCACTCTGGTACCGCTTGCCGTGCGGTAGCAGAGAGAACAGTCTATGTCTTGAGTGACTGGAGTCTTTGACAATTTTTTGGGCCTTCCTCTGAAACCGCCTAGCATATACACTACCGTTCAAAAGTTTGGGGTCACTTCAAAACTTCCTTGTTTTTGAAAGAAAAGCATTTTTTTGTCCATTAAAATAACATAAAATGTATCAGCAATACAGTGTAGACATTGTTAATGTTGTAAATGACTATTGTAGCTGGAAACGGCAGATTATGCTATATCTACATAGGCGTACAGAGGCCCATTATCAGCAACCATCACTCCTGTGTTCCAATGGCACGTTGTGTTAGCTAATCCAAATTTATATAATTTTAAAAGGCTAATTGATAGTTAGAAAATAATTTTGCAATTATGTTAGCAGAGCTGAAAACTGTTGTGCTAATTAAAGAAGCAATAAAACTGGCCTTCTTTAGACTAGTTGAGTATCTGGAGCGTCAGTATTTATAGGTTCGATTACAGGCTCAAAATGGCCAGAAACAAAGCACTTTATTCTGAAACTCGTCCGTCTATTCTTGTTCTGAGAAATGAAGGCAATTCCATGCAAGAAATTGCCAAGAAACGGAAGATCTCGTACAACGCTGTGTACTAACTCCCTTCACAGAACAGCGCAAACTGGCTCTAACCAGAATAGAAAGAGGAGTGGGAGGCCCCGGTGCACAACTAAGTAAGAGGACAAGTACATTAGAGTGTCTAGTTTGAGAAACAGATGCCTCACAAGTCCTCAACTGGCAGCTTGAGGACATGCTCATCGTTGTCGGTGATCAAGCCTACCACTGTTGTGTCGTCTGCAAACTTAATGATGGTGTTGGAGTCGTGCTTGGTCACGCAGTCATGGGTAAACAGGGAGTACAGGAGGGGACTAAGCACCCACCCATGAGGGGCCCCGGTGTTAAGGATCAACGTGGCAGATGTGTTGTTGCCTACCCTTACCACCTGGGGGTGGCCGTCAGGAAGTCCAGGATCCAGTTGCAGAGGGAGGTGTTTAGTCCCAGGGTCCTTAGCTTAGTGATGAGCTTTGTGGGCACTATGCTGTTAAACGCTGAGCTGTAGTCATTTAACAGAATTCTCACATATGTGTTCCTTTTGTCTAGGAGGGAAAGGGCAGTGTGAAATAGATATGTTGGAGCGGTACGCAAATTGAAGTGGGTCTAGGATTGACGGGCATTATGGTGTTGATGTGAGCCATGAGCAGCCGTTCCGGCGTGAGTGCTACAGGGCGGTAATCATTTAGGCAGGTTACCTTCACTTTCTTGGGCCAGGAACTATAGTGGTCTGTTTGAAACATGTAGGTTTACATACTTGGTCAGGGAGAGGTTGAAAATGTCAGTGAAGACACTTGCCAATTGGTCCTCGCATGCTTTCAGTACACGTCCTGGTAATCCGTCTGGCCGCTTGGCTTTGTGATTGTTGACCTGTTAAAGGTCTTGCTCACATCGTCTACGGAGAGCGTGATCACACAGTCATCTGGAACAGCTGGTGCTCTCATGCATGCTTCAGTGTTCCTTGCCTCAAAGCGAGCATAAAAGGCATTTCGCTCGTTTGGTAGGCTGGTGTCACTGGGCAGCTCGCGGCTGGGTTTCCCTTTGTAGTCTGTCATTTCTTTCAATCCCTGCCACATCTGACGAGCGTTAGAGCCAGTGTAGTAGGATTCAATCTTAGTCTTGTATTGACGCTTTGCCTGTTTGATGGTTCGTCTGAGGGCATAGAGAGATTCCTTATAAGTATTGATGATTCATTTACTGGAGAGTGAGACCAAATCATGGACACTGGACAGGGTGGACTTAGATATAGTAAAGGCAGTTTATTCAGAGTTAAAGATATCTTGCAAAGCGTGCACGGACTCGTTCGTTTGGGTCAGAGGGAACCAGCAGAAGAGAGCCCCTAAACATAGTGTGCATTAGATTTTATACATTGAAATGACGTAGGTTGAGTCTAGTAGTTCTGTTCTCCTGACTGGTCGATGAGGGTTGAGGAAAGTCCCGTCCTGACCTGGTGTTGATGCTCCATTGGTTCTTGGCAGTGTTCTTTGTCCCAGCCTATCGTTGATGTTGGCGCCTTAAGCCAGTCCTGGCCCCTTAGCGCATGTGATGTCCCGACGCTGTTGCTGTGTAGATTACGCTCCTTCACCCCAAAGACTGAGGTCAGACAGCTTCTGCAATATTGTCTGAGCTATTCGCACCTGTATACAATGGCCACTGTTCGCTCAAGGCTAACCACAGCTTCCCAGCTTCTTATCTGAGCTAACTGTTACTTCCAGCACACACACACATTTCAGACTGCTTGTTCATATCTTATGCTCAGATACATTTGTTGCAATTTCAGGCTGTGGCCTCATGGTTAGACAGAGCACTGGTAAGAGTAGAGACTAATGGAAAATGCAGTAGTTATAACAGGTTCTAAGTAGTTATAACAGGTTCTAACAGTCCAACGCTGTTAATTAAGGATATTATTTATTACAAATCCCCCTCTTCACGTCTAAAAGACGTGACAATGATAAAATAAAAGACGTGACAATGATGAGGACATCAATTTGCCGGGAGGCAAATTTTTGATTCCCCCTCTTCACGTCTCATAAGAGACGTGACAAATATAAGCAGTTCAATATAAGCAGTTCATAGACATACATAAATTTGCTACAAGGCAAATTTTAATTCCCCCTCTTCACGTCTCATAAGAGACGTGACAAATATAAGCAGTTCAATATAAGCAGTTCATAGACATACATAAATTTGCTACAAGGCAAATTTTAATTCCCCCTCTTCACGTCTCATAAGACGTGAAAACTATAGTAGAGACAAAAATAAGGATATAATGAAAACAAGAAGCCCCCTCAAGTATGCAGCGAAGCGAGGTACATGAGCAAGAACAAAAAAAAAGGAGACCACTCCAAGTGCTACACCTGGAGTGGCCAATCACACATTAGTAACCAAAAAAACAAAAAACAAAAAACAAAAAAAAAAACGAGAACATGTTAAACCCTCAGGTCCATCCCTCTATACAACCTGTACCAGGTGGGCTCGTCGCCACCCGGGAACTTCAAACCTTCACAACAGGGAGGACAAACATCACTTTTTATTCATTCGACAACATCAACTACAGCAAACCAAGGGTCCTCCTCTGTCAGGCCCACTCTCCTGCGAAAGCTTGATTTCGTATCAGCCTCTCCAACTGGAGCATCAAGCAACGGCATCATACCAGAGGCCCTTGCCACTTCTGTAACAGACTTCTTCAAACAAGGTATGATACAGGCAGCACAGCACATGAGACCAAACCAACCACCCAGCCAAGGGAACAGTCCACTCTCCTCCACACCTGCAAGACCCTTCATCTCCACTGATAACCTTGCCAACCCACTCAGAGCTTTTGAAATGCTCCCATCCGGACTAGTATTGTTAGGGACAAAAGTGCAACACTGTTCTCCAAACATTTTACATACACCTCCCTGGTTGGCCAGAATCATGTCCAGTGTTAGTCTATTTTGTCTACTGGTTTGAGAGGTAGCATCCAATTGTTCAGCCATCCCTGTAAGTGCTGTGTGGGTGTATTTAACAAATCATTATTAATTATAGTAGATATAATTGATCCAGGCATTTTGTTTAGTCATCAACAATAGCTGGGCCAATGATGGGCATCAGATGCCACAGGCCATCATTCCTGTTTAATGTCTGGAATTCGTGGGGGACCCCTATTGGGACCCCCAACAGGTTGGTGTGGATGTTATCTGTACCCTCGGACCAAGGAGCGTCACGTTTCTGCCGTCTCCTGGGTTGGTCCCGAGCCTCTGTGTCATGTGCAGCTCCCAGAAGTTGGTTAGCTGTAACCTCAATAATAGGCAATGGTGTTTATCAGACTGGCCAAAGCACATGTGCCCTGACAATCTCCTTTCAAAATGGGGTCAACCGCCTGGCAGGTCCACACATCCACCATACATCAGCAACACCTCCAGTTAATAGTGACATTAGTGATGCAGGCAGTAGTAGGGAACCTCCCATAGTCTATACCTCTACCTGTACCAGTGATACAGCTGTAATATCCCCCATATGCCTTAACTCCCCACGGTGCCTTCTGGGGAGGGACTTCTGGGAACACAAGACTCAGAGTTTTACACAGGGTTGAATTTGGCTTAAACTTTCCAATATGCACATCCAACCTTCCCCATTACTTAGGGCAAATGGGTGAGCAGCCAGAATAGGTCTGGCATGTCCACATACGACACAGTCCTTTCTATTAAGTGTTTTGTAGGCCAACCACATATTCTCCCTTCCCTCATAACCAGTTTCAGTCCCCAATTGGTCACTATCTGAGATGTCTTTTACATTTATTACCTGTACCAGATTGGAGAGCTTAGGTGATGGCGTGGGACTTGGTCTTGAAGTGGTGGAGGAGGCCGGCTGAACCCTGGTCCGTTGGAACTGGTGGTGGTTCTGGCAGTACTGTGATGGTAACATCCCCATCGTATCCTAAACAGACAGCTCAGGACTACAAGCAGTCCTGTAAAGCCCCATCCTCTCCCAGAGAACACATCATCAGCCAGAGATCAAGCAACACTTTCACTTCTATGAACGTACACAGTGATGAAAGGGCGGGGTCAGGGATTTCTTCATTAAGGAGTTGATCCCCGAACTCTATTAGCAACGGTTCTTCTCCTTAACTCTGTGATCATTCGGCAGTGTCAGTGTGTCTCACCATCCAAGTGCGATATGCCCCCAGGTCGGGTGAATCACCTTCTCCTTTAATTCACCTGTAATGCATAAAATCTTGGACATACAGGTTTGGTTAACAAACAGTTTCTCATTTGTTCTATCTGATTATATATTTAACTTCTATGCCTATTTTTTAGCTAGAAATTTTTAATTTTAAATTAGTTTATTATCCAATAGGCCCCATCCTATCCTAGACCACAATGTACCCCTCCCCCGTTTGATACCTGGCTCTGGCCAGGTATCAACCTTACCTACTCTAAATAATGACTTAGTACATTATAATATAGGAACGTCCCTTTCATTCGCCGCATATCCAATTCTCCCTTGGGCGTACATTCATATCTATTCTTTTCCAATTCTCTGTCAAGTGACTTATCTACTTTAAAATGTATCTGTGCTGCTTATATATGTTAAACCCTTTCTCTCCTATCTTATTTCACAGCCTACCTTGCTCATTTCCTGGTCCACCCTCCCCACTCTACTCTCAAACCTTCAAGGTCTCAACAGTGCGGGGTAGACCCCTCTGTCTGCCCTTTTTTTAATAATAGTCAATAACAACTATGTGTTCCTTTGCAATATTAACTAAGTGTCTCACTGTTTTGACTTTATCTGAAATCATGGATTTAAAAATAACAACATGTCTTATAGTGTCAATCTCTAAAGTCCTTACATAACCTTAATAAACCTATCTCTATCTTATCAATAATTTTAATAATCTTCTAATGGCCAAAACAAATGCTAACCATATAAATTCCTTTCTTTACTAATAAGCTCTCTATCACTCCTCTGAGAACTGAAACCTATTTCTTTACATTAATAATTTAAATGCTTATTTATTTTCATGCCCTATAGGCTTAAAATATCTCCTGTTCAAACCTCAATGTATCATATCTTCCCCCATTTATTATCGATGACAAATGGGATTTTTCTGCTATAATACCAAATCAATAACAGCCCATTCAAAACCGTCATAGCCAATGTTTAAAACCAGAATCCTGACTCCTCTGTGGTTAAAACTACAATTATGGTCAAGAGTTATAAACTCTATTATAATCAATTTACCTCAAAACTAGTATCCCAAATGACCACAAATTCATTATTCTCACTACATCCCCCCGTGAGTGATCAAATCACAGGAAAATGCAATGAAAACAGGTCAAAAGGTTACACCTCCCCCTTACATTCGTGTTCCATACCATATCTAGACATATCAAAAGAACCCTTTATCTTAAAAAAAAAAAAGTCCCTTGTCTAAATAAAACTCAGAAAGTAAAACTCCTAATATTATCTTGTCTCTCGGAACACGGAAAACCCCTTAACCCAAACGTTTACCACAAAAACAAAACCTAATAATTATGATAATACCCTCAAATCATTCGTTTTAAATTTCCCCGATGTTTCATGTAACTCATTCACACAACTGTGATAAACGTGTACTGTCCCTTTAAAAATTCCCAGCCCGCGATACCAGTTTGCGGGCCGGTTCTTATTCACCATAATGAAAACAGATCACATTTAGAATACGTTTACTTATTGTTCGAATTCTCTGGTGTTACCTAAACAAAAACCAATAACTTTTAGCAACTTTTGAAAAGTAACTCAAAGCTATAATGTACACATTTTCCCTCTAAATGACACAACCAATTTTCTCTAGCATAATTTAATACGGCCACACCCGGTGGGGAAAGTACAAATTGTATCCCGTTCCTCCTATAATACCCAATGCTAAATTCAAAGTTGTGGTTAAATATATGGATTTGCCAATCATTATCAAATGTTAAATATACTGGTTTAGTAATTTTATCCCTAGCCTTGTCCAGGGAGGGAGAAATGTCCCTCTAACTGGGCGAGGTTTCTTTTTCAGGGGAGGCGAAGTTTAATGCCGCATCACCTGAGGCAGGAGTGTCTTCATTTAAAATCGAATTTAGGCCGCTCAAATCAGCTCTGACTTCTGTCAGTGTTCTGGAAGGAATTGGAGCTGGAGTGCAATGTGTGAGGTGGTGCCAAGGTGCGCCTGATTTACCTTTGACCTGAACTGAGTGTGAAGTAACCTCCTTCACTTCGTACGGTTCAGTCCACCTGGGTTCCAGCCACTTTCTCTTGTGGACTTTAACCCTCACCCAGTCACCAACTTTTACATTCAGTGGTGGCGTGCCTCCCGGCAGCTCCCCCTCTTGGACCTTGCGAACCTGGGTAGAGAGTGCTACAGAGAGTTCCGTCAGTAGTTTCACATAATTACATCAAGAGCGGGCATATGACCTCCCTCTCTTGGTGGACCAGGCATGACTCTTCCAGTCATTATCTCATGAGGAGAGAGATGGGTGCCTGCCCCTGGAGAGGCTCTCATGGCCATCAACGCCAGAGGCAGGGCTTCAACCCATGTCAACTTCGAACCTGCACATACCTTAGCTATCTTAGCCTTAAGGGTTTGATTGGCGTGTTCCACGAGACCCTGAGATCGGATTTGTCGTGGGATACCATACCTAGGTATGAGTTCTGTTTGTAGCCACTTAATGACTGATTTAGCATCTTCCCTTGCCGTTGGTACTGCCCCAACCCATGATTCTTTGGTCTAAAAATTCATTAAACTTAAGCTTGGGCACAGTGGATGTAGTCATTGTGTTATTCAATGTCGGGTATCTATGGTTTATAGTTCTATCTTTGTATACTTAGCCCGTCTCTGAGTATAAAACCCGAGATGAATTCTCGGTGCAAGTGCAGACTTATCTCTTGCACTTCACCCTCGCACACAAAGAGTTTTATTACCGTACATTCAATGAATTAATTCAATACTTTCCTAAAGTATTTCAACAATATCCTTTTGGAACAATATATTAGTAAATTCAAGCGCTCCTAGAATAATTATCAAATTAATTTTAGCACTTAATTTTCTCAAAAAGTTTTATTGGCATATATTTAATGAATTAATTAAATACTTTCCCAAAGTATTTCAAATGTAACCTTTTGGAACAATATGTTAGTAAATTCTATCGGTTCTATATCAGTTGTCAGAATAATTATACACCTTGGGAAATACCAACAGCACTAAGAGGGAAAAAACGAAGTCAGCATTCAGCATGGCGGCTGGGTTAAATTGTTACAGATCTGCCCAGTGGCTTACAGAAATTGACTTTCGACTCGGCGGTCGCTTATAAAATGGTTGCACTTTGGTCTATCAATACTTAGTCCCAATTGACCTCATGGAAGGTTCAACCATTCTTGATATCGATTAACACACTCTCGATATCAATTAACATACAACTCTCAATTTCGATTAACACACTCTCGATATCGATTAACATATAATCTCTCAATTAAGTTTCATACTTAATCGATTAACAAACAATCCTCAATATCGATTAACACACTCTCGATATTGATTAACATACAATTCTCTCAATTAAGCTTCATACTTAATCGATTAACAAACAATCCTCAATATCGATTAACACACTCTCGATATTGATTAACATACAATTCTCTCAATTAAGCTTCATACTTAATCGATTAACAAACAATCCTCAATATCGATTAACACACTCTCGATATTGATTAACATACAATTCTCTCAATTAAGCCTCATACTTAATCGATTAACATACAATCCTCGATATCGATTAACACACTCTCGATATTGATTAACATACAATTCTCTCAATTAAGCTTCATACTTAATCGATTAACAAACAATCCTCAATATCGATTAACACACTCTCGATATTGATTAACATACAATTCTCTCAATTAAGTTTCATACTTAATCGATTAACATACAATCCTTGATATCGATTAACACACTCTCAATATCAATTGACATACAACTCTCAATTAAGCCTCATACTTAATCGATTAACATACAATCCTCAATATCGATTAACACACTCTCAATATCAATTGACATACAACTCTCAATTAAGCCTCATACTTAATCGATTAACATACAACCCTTGATATCGATTAACACACTCTCGATATTGATTAACATACAATTCTCTCAATTAAGTTTCATACTTAATCGATTAACAAACAATCCTCAATATCGATTAACACACTCTCGATATTGATTGACATACAATTCTCTCAATTAAGTTTCATACTTAATCGATTAATAAACAAGATATCCTTAAATCATGCCTTTAAGTTTCTAGTATTTTTCTATAAAATTTAACAGTAATTCATACTCACGCCCAGTACTACTGATCGAAATTTGGAAAATGACTATGATACAATATGCAGATTTTGATTTAACAGGCTCTGCTTACCTTTTATGTTGAGTACTCTGATCAGTTTCCTGAGGCAAGTTGAATCACCGACGGCTCCTGAGGACAGGTCACCCGTCCGTCCGGAATCTGCCTTTGACTTGTCTCTTCTCACATCAACTCTCTATGGATCGAATTCAAGAGTAGGAAACCATCCTCTGCTACCAAGTTTTGTTGATGTTTCATTTACTGGAGAGTGAGACCAAATCATGGACACTGGACAGGGTGGACTTAGATATAGTAAAGGCAGTTTATTCAGAGTTAAAGATATCTTGCAAAGCGTGCACGGACTCGTTCGTTTGGGTCAGAGGGAACCAGCAGAAGAGAGCCCCTAAACATAGTGTGCATTAGATTTTATACATTGAAATGACGTAGGTTGAGTCTAGTAGTTCTGTTCTCCTGACTGGTCGATGAGGGTTGAGGAAAGTCCCGTCCTGACCTGGTGTTGATGCTCCATTGGTTCTTGGCAGTGTTCTTTGTCCCAGCCTATCGTTGATGTTGGCGCCTTAAGCCAGTCCTGGCCCCTTAGCGCATGTGATGTCCCGACGCTGTTGCTGTGTAGATTATTCTCCTTCACCCCAAAGACTGAGGTCAGACAGCTTCTGCAATATTGTCTGAGCTATTCGCACCTGTATACAATGGCCACTGTTCGCTCAAGGCTAACCACAGCTTCCCAGCTTCTTATCTGAGCTAACTGTTACTTCCAGCACACACACACATTTCAGACTGCTTGTTCATATCTTATGCTCAGATACATTTGTTGCAATTTCAGGCTGTGGCCTCATGGTTAGACAGAGCACTGGTAAGAGTAGAGACTAATGGAAAATGCAGTAGTTATAACAGGTTCTAAGTAGTTATAACAGGTTCTAACAGTCCAACGCTGTTAATTAAGGATATTATTTATTACATAAGAGTCCGGATTAGTGTCCCGCTCCTTGAAAGCGGTAGCTCTAGCCTTTAGCTCAGAGCGGATGTTTCCTGTAATCCATGGCTTCTGGTTGGGAAATGTACGTACGGTCACTGTGGGGATGACGTCGAGGCACTTATTGATGAAGCCGGTGATTGAGGTGGTGTACTCTTCAATGCCATTGGATGAATCCCGGAACATATTCCAGTCTGTGCTAGTCCTGTAGTGTAGCATCTGCGTCATCTGACCACTTTTGTATTGAGCGAGTCGCTGTTACTTCCTGCTTTAGTTTTTGCTTTTTAGCTACAAATAATATAGATGAAATCTCTCATGGTAGATAGTGTGGTCTACAGCTTATCATGAGGTATTCTACCTCAGGCGAGCAATACCTCGAGACTTCTTTAATATTAGACATCGTGCACCAGCAGTTATCGACAAATAGACACATACCCCCGCCCCTCGTCTTACCAGATGTAGCTGCTCTGTCCTGCTGATGCACGAAGATGCTATTTCTCTGTAAACAAATTAACAACAGACTTTCAGCATGCTTATAGAGAAAGGCACTCAACATGTTCTGCACTGACACAAATGGCTGATCAAAGAAATTGATAATAAGAAGATTGTGGGAGGTGTACTGTTAGATTTCAGTGCAGTGTTTGATATTATTGACCATAACCTGTTGTTGAAAAAACTGATGTGTTATGGCTTTTCAACCTCTGCCATATAGTGGATTCAGAGCTATCTATCTAATAGAACTCAAAGGGTTTTCTTTAACTGAAGCTTCAAGCGTGTAAAGTGTGGTGTACCGCAGGGCAGCTCTCTAGGCCCTCTACTCTACTCTTTTCTTTTTTTACCAATGACATGCCGCTGGCATTAAGCAAAGTATGTGTGTCCATGTATGCTGATGATTCAACCATATGCGCATCAGCAACCACAGCTAATGAAGTCACTGAAACCCTTAACAAAAAGTTACAGTCGGTTTGGAATGGGCGGCCAGTAATAAACTGGTTCTGAACATCTCTAAAACTAAGAGCATTGTATTTGGTACAAATCATTCCCTAAGTTCTAGACCTCAGCTGAATCTGTTAATGAATGGTGTGGCTGTTGAACAAGTTGAGGAGACTAAATTACTTGGCGTTACCTTAGATTGTAAACTGTCATAGTCAAAACATACTGTTGGCATGTATGGCCATTTTCCCATGTTTACTACTGAGAAGCTCCAGGGACACTTCAATCCGTCCTTCAAAGGGGACAGTAGTTCCATTTGCTGCAGTCACGTGGAGCTACCCTTAAGTTAACAAAGTCTCAAGGGGTTGGATCTCAACACACCAAACATCTATTGCCAATAAGCTGTGTGACGCATTTCACATTGTGTGTCTTAGGCTGAGTGTGTGTTGATGTTCCTGTGTGTGGACGTGTAGCTGGTTTCTCTGTCTTCACACAGTTGATTTGGAGTATGGACGTTTTATTTGCAGCGGTCACTGTCTGTCCCTCGCCAGCGACATGTACCCGTTTCCCGACGTCTGTCTTGTTAGGCAGCCGACAGCTCTGTGTCCTTCTTGTCCACAACGGAAGCAGTGAGGGCAGCTTTCAATTTCCTGCTGGACACAGTCTTTACCCTTAGTGTGGGCCCTGTCTGTCGTCGTTGCTCTGGATGGTGGTGAAGAGGCATATCTCGGTGCCTCTCTTGTCGGTGCTCTGGAGGATAGGTGATGGGCATATCCCTGAGCCTCACCTCTCATCTGACCTCCGTAGGGTGGGGGATATGTGTACCCCTGGGCCTCACCTGCAGCAGGTTTCATCATTTTCTCCAGGCTTTTAGTCAGTGCAGACACTGTTGCGGTTAGCTTCTGGATGGCTGTGCGATTTGCCTTCACTTTACCATCAAGGGAGAAGACTGGTTACAATATTTACTGTCCGCTTGTTGTTGGGCTGAGTTGACATTTACTGGTCTGTGTCTAGCACTGCGACCTAGACGTTTCTGTCTATCTGCTTCCTCACTGGCTGATTGTGTTATCTGCTCGAGGATTACGTCGCCAGTCACACTACAATCAGAGATAGATTTCTTGAGGCCGTCTCTGATTTTAGTGTATTTTTCACTGAGCCCTTGGTAAAGTGTGTGAAGGAACACACCCTGTATCAGCTTCCTGTCATAGTCAAACTCATCACCACTCTGCTGTGGTGCGAACAGTACACGCTGTTTGAGCCCCATTTACCTATATGCAAACTGCTGAGGCATTTCCCTGTCCTGCTGTTTAGCATTACTCAGCTCCTGAAAGAACTCTGTGCTACTTTTGTCTCTGAGATGAGACCTAAAGAGGCTCTTCAGCTCCGCTACAGTAAGACCCTCTTTGTTTGTCAACATGCCCATGAAAGTTCCTGGCTTGATTATTCTTACAACATTTCTGACTACCTCTGACCCAGGATATTTCTCTCGGAGACCCTCATCAATTTGTTTACATACAATTGAAGTCGGAGGTTTACATACACCTTAGCCAAATATATTTAAACTCCGTTTTTCACAATTCCTGACATTTAATCCTAGTAAAAATAGTTATAGTAAAAATCCTAGGTCAGTTAGGATCACCACTTTATTTTAAGAATGTGAAATGTCAGAATATTAGTAGAGAGAATGATTTATTTCAACTTTTATTTCTTTCATCACATTCCCAGTGGGTCAGAAGTTTACATACACTCAATTAGTATTTGGTAGCATTGCCTTTAAATTGTTTAACTTGGGTCAAACGTTTCGGGTAGCCTTCCACAAGCTTCCCACAATAAGTTGGGTGAATTTTGGCCCATTCCTCTTGACAGAGCTGGTGTAACTGAGTCAGGTTTGTAGACCTCCTTGCTCGCACACGCTTTTTCAGTTCTGCCCACACGTTTTCTATAGGATTGAGGTCAGGGCTTTGTGATGGCCACTCCAATACCTTAACTTTGTTGTCCTTGAGCCATTTTGCCGCAACATTGGAAGTATGCTTGGGGTCATTGTCCATTTGGAAGACCCATTTGCGACCAAGCTTTAACTTCCTGACTGATGTCTTGAGATGTTGCTTCAATATATCCACATAATTTCCTCCCTCATGATTCTATCTATTTTGTGAAGTGCACCAGTCCCTCCTGCAGCAAAGCACCCCCACAACATGATGCTGCTACCCCCGTGCTACACGGTTGGGATGGTGTTCTTCGGCTTGCAAGCCTCCCCCTTTTTCCTCCAAACATAACGATGGTCATTATGGCCAAACAGTTCTATTTTTGTTTCATCAGACCAGAGGATATTTCTCCCAATGTTATGATCTTTGTCCCCATGTGCAGTTGTGAACTGTAATCTGGCTTTTTAAAGGTGGTTTTGGAGCAGTGACTTCTTCCTTGCTGAGCGGCCTTTCAGGTTATGTCGATATAGGACTCGTTTTACTTTGGATATAGATACTTTTGTACCTGTTTCCTCCAGCATCTTCATAAGATCCTTTGCTGTTGTTCAGGGATTGATTTGCACTTTTCGCACCAAAGTACGTTAATTTCTAGGAGACAGAACGCATCTCCTTCCTGAGCGGTATGACGGTTGCGTGGTCCCATGGTGTTTATACTTGCGTACAATTGTTTGTACAGATGAATGTGGTACGTTCAGGTGTTTGGAATTTGCTCCCAAGGATGAACCAGAGTTGTGGAGGTCTACAATTGTCTTTCTGAAGGCTTGGCTGATTTCTTTAGATTTTTCCATGATGTCAAGCAAAGAGGCACTGAGTTTGAAGGTAGGCTTTGAAATACATCCACAGGTACACCTCCAATTGACTCAAATGATGTCAATTAGCCTATCAGAATCTTCTAAAGCCATGACATAATTTTCTGGAATTTTCCAAGCTGTTTAGAGGCACTATGATCTTAGTGTATGTAAACTTCTGACCCACTGGAATTGTGATACAGTGAATTATAAGCAGAGGTGGGACCAAGTCAGTGTTTTACAAGTCACAAGTAAGTCTGAAGTCTTAGCACTTAAGTCCCAAGTCAAGACAAGCAAGTCCGAGTCAAGTCTCAAGTCAAGACCGTCAAGTATCAAGTCAAATCTCAAGTCTTTGACTTTGAGTTTCGAGTCCTAAACAAGTCATACTGTGCTCTTTTTTATTTCACCTTTATTTTACCAGGTAGGCTAGTTGAGAACAAGTTCTCATTTACAACTGTGACCTGGCCAAGATAAAGCAAAGCAGTTCGACACATACAACAGCACAGAGTTACACATGGAATAAACAAACATACAGTCAATAATACAGTAGAAAAAGTCTATATACAGTGTGTGCAAATGAGGTAAGATAAGGGAGGTAAGGCAATAAATAGGCCATGGTGGCGAAGTAATTACAATATACCAATAAAACACTGGAGTGATAGATGTGCAGGAGATGAATGTGCTATGCATGCTATTCATCAAATGTAATACCATTTTATATTTTTAACAACAGTAATAGTTAGTATATTACATTTATGCAAATCATGAATGCTTTTAAAAATATCTATATATATATTACTTTCCAAATAAACGTTATATTTCCATGGAAATACATGGGTAGCCATGAGAAAGACACACACCCCCCAATAGTGATCGACTATCGAGGATCGCTATGGGGCGCAATCGGGCGATGTAGGCTTGTACACAATCGCCCAACCTTGTTTTAGGAACATCAGGCAGGATTTAGGCTACCAACTGCCTAGCCAGTTGTAGCTCAATCTTGGGTGCAATGATCACGTTCCCGCACTGACTGACTGTGTGGAGGCTCATTGATTTAACATTACGTTGCCTAAATGCTACACTAGTAAAGTTATAAATGATATAGCTGTCGGCTATATTAGTCATGACTTACCTTTCTTTGTGCAGCTTCAAATGTCGAACAAAGTTGGAAATTGTTGCGCCTCCATCTGTAAGTTTCTTCCCGCATGTTTTGCAAGTTGCAATCCATTTTTTGTTGATACAGCATCGTCTTTATATCCGAAAATATACTAACATTTTGGGTATCATCTTTCCAAGGGCTCCATCTGAATTCACCCACCGACGTTCCTCTGCACTGCCACGCACAACTTTTTCTCAGCTGGCACAATTTGATTGGCTGCTGTCCGATTCAAACTGTAATCCGTTAAATGAAGAGTGATGCACTGCAAACTTTTTTTAATAGCATCATTTTTAATATTTGGACTTGGGGAGAGAATCAAGTCAGGTCGAGTCAAAAGGCTCAAGTCCAATTCAAGTCACGAGTCATTGGTGTTAAAGTCAAAGTCGAGTTGGAAGTCATCATATTTGTGACTCGAGTCTAACTCGAGTCCAAGTCATGTGACTCGAGTCCACACCTCTGATTATAAGTGAAATAATCTGTCTGTAAACAATTGTTGGAAAAATTACTTGTGTCATGCACGAAATAGATGTTCTAACCGACTTGCCAAAACTATAGTTTGTTAACTTTTACCGCCTCTCAACCCCGGATCCGGGATCACCCCCCACCCCCCCCACACTGATTAGCATCGCTAGCATAGCGTCACAATTAAATAGTAGCATCTAAATATCATTAAATCACAAGTCCAAGACACCAAATGAAAGATACAGATCTTGTGAATAAAGGCACCATTTCAGATTTTTAAAATGTTTTACAGGGAAGACAAAATATGTAAATCTATTAGCTAACCACGTTAGCAAAAGACAGCACTTTCCTAACTCCATCAGTTTCTTACTCCATCAGGTGCTATCACCAATTCGGCCAAATAAAGACATTGATAGCCACTAACCAAGAAAAAACCTCATCAGATGACAGTCTGATAACATATTTATTGTATAGGATAGGTTTTGTTAGAAAAATGTGCATATTTCAGGTATAAATCCTAGTTTACAATTGCACCCACCATCACAACTCGACTAGAATAAATACACAGAGCAACGTGTATTACCTAATTACTAATCATAAAACATTTCTTAAAAATACACAACTCACAGCAATGGAAAGACACAGATCTTGTGAATTCAGACAATATTTCAGATGTTCTAAGTGTTTTACAGCGAAAACACAATAAATCGTTATATTAGCATACCACATATGCAAACGTTACCCGACCATTGATTCAAGCCAAAGAGAGCGATATCGTTATCATCGGCAAAATATATTAATTTTTTCACTAACCTTCTCAGAATTCTTCCGATGACACTCCTGTAACATCATATTACAACATACATATAGAGTTTGTTCGAAAATGTGCATATTTAGCCACAAACAACCGTGGTTATACAATGACAATACTAGCAAAACTAGCCTGAAAATGTCGGACGCCATCTTTCACAGTGATCTTGTCTCATGGATAACTATTCATAAACTTGACTAAAAAAATATAAGTTGGACAGCTATCGAAAGACAAATTAGTTCTTAATGCAATCGCTGAATTACATTTCTAAAATTATCCTTACTGTGCAATACAGGGTTCGCCAAGCGAAGCTATACCAAACAAAATGGCGGAATATGCGTTTAAAATTTTTCGACAGAACAACGATTTATCATCTTAAATATTTCTTACTATGAGGTGATCTTCCATCAGAATCTTGGGCAATGTATCCTTTCTTGGGTCTAATCTTCTTTTGGTCGAAAGATGTCCTCTGTCCGTCGAAATGCCCACTAGCGTTCGACCGGGACCCCGAAACGTGCCCAGCTCTTGGATGGGCGTCACATAGAACTGCCTCAAAATCGCACTAAACGGATATAAATTGCTATAAAACGGTTTAAATTAACTACCTTATGATGTTTTTAACACCAATAACGAGTAAAAACATGACCGGCGATATATAAGTGGCTAAACAACAGCTTGGAAAGAGAGGAGGTCCAACGTCCATCCTGCGTCAGGCGCAGGGAGCAAAGGGACGGTACATCCGGTCTTTGCCGTTTTATACAGGCACTGATTGCGCAATCGACTCCATTCAAATTGTCACCACTTACTGACATCTAGAGGAAGGCGTGGGCAGTGTTTGTATCCTCATAGGATTTACAGGGACTTTAAAACTGATCTGGAACCAGAGGCCAAGATTGCTGAAATCTCACACACTGGGAGGAAAAGTGCTGTAGAATGAGTTCTGTTTCACTCAGAGACATAATTCAAACGGCTATAGAAACTAGAGAGTGTTTTCTATCCAATAATAACAATAATATGCATATTGTACGAGCAAGAATTGAGTACTAGGCAGTTTAATCTGGAGAGCAAATTATGCTAATGCGAAACAGCACCCCCTATAGTGGCAAGAAATTTGTGGAGTGGTTGAAAAATGAGTTTTAATGACTCCAACCTAAGTGTATGTAAACTTCTGACTTCAACTGTATACTACTGTAAGTAATGTCTGGATGTCTCAATCCGCTCTCTGGTAACTCTCGAAGTCGTCCCTGTAGCCTCAGCTCTCTGGATAACTCTCGCAGCCTTCTCCGCAGCTCTGACGTCCGTATCACCCAGTTGTAGGATCAGTAATTCACCAGATGGTGGTGCTATCCCGGACGAGCCCCTAAAATGTTACCGGCCTCAGTCTGTAGCTGAGGTGGCCTGTAATAGTAAAAAGAATGGACACAATTTTACATCTGCCAAGTTCTGCCGCTTTCTTTATTCTGAAGAATGTGCGCGCGTGGCCAGAACTTGCTGTTTCACCTACTACCACAGTGCAACAGCGCCATCTATAGGCTTGATGGACTACTAATGCTAAAGCATATAGAATAAACAATTTAGATAAATTAAGACAAAGACATAAATAAATTGGTTAAAACATTTTTTTTTAGAAAGGGGTGTCTGTTTTTAGTGACTTTGTTTTCAACCCATTACACATGCAATTCCGTTTCGTCTCATATTGCTCAAGTGAACAGCAAACCTGGTTTCATAAAACAGATAAAGCAACACCTCACGCCACAAAGCCTCTCCCCTATTTGACCTAGATAGTTTGTGTGTATTTATTGATGTAGGCTACGTGTGCCTTTTGTTTAAAAAAAAGTTTTCCTATGTAGTTCTGTCCTTGAGCTGTTGTCTATTAATGTACTGTATTATGTCATGTTTCATGTGGACCCCAGGAAGAGTAGCTGCTGCTTTTGCAACAGCTAATGAGGATCCTAATAAAATACCAATACAAATATGGTAATCTTGGATCAGCTCAACTCCACCGATGCCAGCAGTTCACCACGTGTGTGAAACTAAGTGATCCAGAGTCAGCTACTATTCTGTTCTATGATATTTCTTAGCCAAACTAGAAGAGCTCCACTGGCTCCTATTCTTCGACACACTGCTCTCTTATTCTTGTCAAATTCAAACATATAACATGACAGGGATAAAACAGCTGAGAGTCAGCCCTGAGGGAGGCTCAGTCATCCCAGAAATGAGCTTGTCATTTTCTTCTCTCTCCACCAAAATAAACAAGGTGGTGATTGCTGCTGCCTGTGAGAGTCACCCAGAATTGTTTCAGAATCACACTGTCTTTTTTTCTCTCTCAATGCTGAATGCCTGGCTTAGGGCGGCAGATGGTAGTGTGTGTGTGTGTGTGTGTGTGTGTGTGTGTGTGTGTGTGTGTGTGTGTGTGTGTGTGTGTGTGTGTGTGTGTGTGTGTGTGTGTGTGTGTGTGTGTGTGTGTGTGTGTGTGTGTGTGTGTGTGGCAGACAGCAGTGTGCTCGGCTTACCCCCTCATCTGATAACCTGTATGTCTCCTCTACCTGACACCCTGGAGGAAACATAATGAAAATCCTGCTCCTATTCTAATTAACTTCTCAAATGGAAGTCATTCAATGGATGAGAGAGGGACAATATTCCCTCTTTTTAACTATTATCTGGCTAGTTAGTTATAATAATATGAACCTGTAATTGAACTTGGAGACACGAACACACACACACACACACACACGAACACACACACACACACACACGTGTACACACAGATGTGTACACACACACGTGTACACACACAAACTCCTCAAGGCGCCCAGCTGTCCGTCAAAACATCACAGCGCACAGATTTAGATATTCAGATGGTCTGATAAGAGACCAGTGATTCAGATGGGGTTTCATTAGTGAGATAGCAGGGAACATAAGATAGGCCAGGTAAAGTGTCTGAGATGGTGGATGAACCTTTTAATATACAGCTCGAAGACAGGACGTACCTGGACCATCAAACAAGGAGAAGGAACGTCTGGTCTGGTCAGGTCAGACTTGATTAGACCACCTTGGCTGACTAGAGATGTAACCACCAACACACTAAGCACCACAGGAGGCTGCTGAGGGGAGGACAGCTCACAATAATGGCTGGAATGGAGTCAATGGAATGGTATCAAACGCATGGAAAAAGTGTTTGATGTGTTCGATACCGTTCCATTTATTCCGTTCCAGCCATTACTATGAGCCTGTCCTCCCCAATTAAGGTGCACCGTGTGCTAAGTGTAGTAGCCAGAGAACAATTTCAACCACCGATAGAAACACCAAAGGACACCGATAGACAGACGCATGGATTAACATTAGCTCAAGGTGCTCCTTCATACAGTTCATTGATAAGGGTCAGGCAAGGCAGAGCCATATATACAAGGAGAAGGACCATAGCAACTGCCCATCAATAAGCTACAGCATTACTTCATCTCTCTTCCACACAACTTAAAATGTACAGGTAGACACAGCTTCATCGAGGGACAAACAAACACACCTAAATGAAGTTCCATAGCCAGTTAAATGTTGATTAAGCATGAGATGATTAGGTTTAGGTTTAGGTTAAGGATGATGCAGGATGTTGCTGAGTGAAGAGGCGGAAATGTATTCATTTTCCGCAATAACATTTACTCAGCCTGTAACAGAGTAGCTGGGCTAGGCTGCGTTTTTTTCAAATTGGTGCCAGTGGCTAAATTCTACCCATTTGCATCAATCTCCTTTGAAGAGGGATGCAGATGAGCCTAACGAGTTTGTTAATTATGCCAGAGCGGAGTATGCTGTGGAGTGTGTGCTCTGACCGTAATGGAGTGTGTGTGTGTGTGTGTGTGTGTGTGTGTGTGTGTGTGTGTGTGTGTGTGTGTGTGTGTGTGTGTGTGTGTGTGTGTGTGTGTGTGTGTGTGTGTGTGTGTGTGTGTGTGTGTGTGTGTGTGTGTCTACTGAACAAAAATATAAATGCAACATGTAAAGTGTTGGTCCCATGTTTCATCAGCTGAAATAAAAGAAATCATCCACACGCACAAAAAGCTTATTTCTCTCAAATGTTGTGCACAAATTTGCTTACATCCCTGTAAGTGAGTATTTCTCCTTTGTCAGGATAATCCATCCTCTTAACATATGTGCCATATCAAGAAGTTGATTAAACAGCATAATCATTAAACAGGTGCACCTTGTGCTGGGGACAATAAAAGGCCACTCTAAAATGTACAGTTTTGTCACACAACACAATGCCTCAGATGTATCAAGTTTTGAGGGAGCGCGCAATTGGTATGCTGACTGCAGGAATGTCCACCAGAGCTATGGCCAGAGAATTTAATGTTCATTTCTCTACCATAAGCCTCCTCGAACGTCATTTTAGAGAATTTGGTAGTACGTCCAACCGGCCTCACAACCGCAGACTACGTGTAACCACGCCAGCCCAGGACCTCCACAACCGGCTTCTTCACCTGCAGGATCGTTTGAGACAAGCCACCTGGACAGCTGATGAAAGTGTGGGTTTGTACAAGCAAATAATTTCTGCACAAACTGTCAGGAACTGTCTCAGGGTAGCTCATCTGCGTGCTCGTCGTCCTCACCAGGGTCTTGACCTGACTGCAGTTTGGCATTGTAACCGACTTCAGTGGGCAAATGCTCAACTTCGATGGCCACTGGCACGCTGGAGAAGTGTGCTCTTTACGGATGAATCCCGGTTTCAACTGTACCAGACAGATGGCAGACAGTGTGTATGGCATAGTGTGGTTTGCTGATGTCAACATTGTGAACAGAGTGCCCCATGGTGGCAGTGTGGTTATGGTATGGGCAGACATAAGCTACGGACAACGAACACAATTGCATTTTATCGATAGCAATTTGAATGCACAGAGATACCGTGACGAGATTCTGTGGCCCATTGTTGTGCCATTCATCTGCCGCCATTACCTCATGTTTCAGCATGATAATGCACGGCCCCATATCTCAAGGATCTGTACACAGTTCTTGGAAGCTGAAAATGTCTCAGTTCTTCCTTGGCCTGCGTACTCACCAGATATGTCACCGCTTGAGCATGTTTGGGATGCTCTGGATCGACGTGTATGACAGCGTGTTCCAGTTCACGCCAATATCTAACAACTTCGCAAAGCCATTGAAGAGGAGTGGGACAACATTCCACAGGCCAATCAACAGCCTGATCAACTTTATTGAAGTCTCGGGGTATTGCTGCCCTCAGGTAGAATACCTCATGATAAGGTGTAGACCACATTATCTACCAAGAGAGTTCATATCTATATTATTCGTAGCTATCTATTTACCACCACAAACTGATGCTGGCACAAAGACCGTATTCAAGAAAATGCTCATCCAGAAGCACCGAGGACTTTAATGCTGGCTAACTTAAATACGTTTTACCTCATTTCTACCAGCATGTCACATGTGCAAAAAAAAAAACTTTAGATCACCTTTACTCCACACACAGAGACGCATACCTAGCTCTCCCTCGCACTCCATTTGGCAAATCTGACCATAATTCCATCCTCCTGATTCCTGCTTACAAGCAAAAACTAACGCAGGAAGTACCAGTGATTACCGCCCCCTAGCACTCACGTCGGTAGCCATGAAGTGCTTTGAAAGGCTGGTCATGGCTCACATCAACAACATCATGCCAGAAATCCTAGACCCACTCCAATTCGCATACCGCCCCAACAGAGCCACAGATGACACAATCTCAATCTCACTCCACACTGCCCTGTCCCACCTGGACAAAAGGAACACCTATGTGAGAATGCTGTTGATTGACTACAGCTCAGCGTTCAACCCTATAGTGCCCACAAAGCTCATCACTAAGCTAAGGACCCTGGGACTAAACACGTCCCTCTGCAACTGGATCCTGGACTTCCTGACGAGCCGCCCCCAGGTGGTAAGGGTAGGCAACAACAAATCTGCCACGCTGATCCTCAACACTGGGGCCCCTCAGGGGTGAGTGCTTAGTCTCCTCCTGTGCTCCCTGTTCACCCACGACTGCGTGGCCGAGCATGACTCCAACACCATCATTAAGTTTGCTGACGACACAACAGTGGTGGGCTTGATCACCGACAACAATGAGACAGCCTATAGGGAGGAGGTCAGAGGCCTGGCAGTGTGGCCGGAAGACGCTACAGCGGGTAATGTGTATGGCCCAGTACATCACTGGGGCAAAGCTTCCTGACATCCAGGACCTATATACTAGGCGGTGTCAGAGGAAGGCCCTAAAAATTGTCAAAGACTCAAGTCACCCAAGTCATGGACTGTTCTCTCTGCTACCGCACGGCAAGCGGTACCGAAACACCAAGGCTAGGACCAAAAGGCTCCTTAACAGCTTCTACCCCCAAGCCATAAGACTCAATTAATCAAATAGCCATCCGGACTATTTACATTGAACCCCCCCTCATTTAGTTTTTACCCTGCTGCTACTTGCTGTTTATTATCTATGCATACTGTCATGACTCTCCTGTGAGGATCCAAAGGATCAGGTTACAGTGGGTCAGCTCTACAGCGCCCTCTGCCTAAGGCAGAGGGGGAGAGGGATGAATTTGGCCTTGTTTTATGACTTAACAACCGGATCGTAAATACCTTGCAGAAACTCTGCCTTTGGGCTCTGCAGTATTGAAAATGGAATGTCTGAGTGTGACAAAACAACAGAGAGACACTTGGCCAAAACTGTAACATCAAAAGGTTGGACATTGAAAAGGTTGGACATTTCTAACTTAAATAATGTGGGAAACGGTTGGTGGGGCTCTAAACAATAATCATGTCAAATAAGTTGTTGTTTTGTGATATCATTAAGGACAGTATAACCAAATAACGGTAACTCTACAAATGTATACATACGAGTTATCAGATTTACATCTAAATGTTGTGGAACGTATGTGACTAAATATGAAACTATTTTTGAGAAGATGAAATGTGATTTTAGCCTTATAAATGAGAATTGTCTTTCAGATCAAGTTTTACCCAGTCAGTAACCATGCCCACGTGAACACAGACATTATGACAAAAGGAAGGAACGCCCTTTTTCCCCAAGTTTTTATAGAAGGACTCCTAACGAAAACCATTTAGACCAGAGAATGTGAAGATCATCCACACGTTGAAATGGTTGGAATCTCTACAGACCATAACATGCCGGGTTGCTGCCGGTGTGGACAGTGATCTTAGCTGTACCCTGAATAATCAACCATTTAGACCAGACAGTGTGGTGGAGCGGTGGATACATGGCTGAGAAAAGGTTTAAAACTAAAGACCAGTATACGTGCAGAGCGAGCTGAATACATTACAAAATGGTTTAACGACTGCAATACCAGAAAATGGTAAGACCCTCTGAAACTCTCTCTCTCTCAAAGAAGAAGAAGAAGAAGACTACACAGGAACATTCAGTTATGCACTGTTAGCCTAGGAAACTCGACCGAAGATGAGAGAGAAAGACCAATTTCCTCTCACCACTATAAGTATTTCGAGGGTATCTATTCTAAACCAACAGAGTGAAGGACAAGGCCCGCTGAACACCGCGTGGTACACCTCTGGAGATCCGTTCTAACAGACACTCCGAGACCAAGAAACTATGACTACAAAGGACATGGTGACCTCTGGTGGACAAGCAGAGACTTACACAACCAGAGACGTTCTGATGAATTACTCTCCACAGACTGATCGAGTGATTTCAACAGAGCAAGACAACAAAGACATACAAGCGTAAATATGTACATTGCATTTCTAAATCCAAATGAACGGTTGTTAGGGTGCTACATATCCATATTTATGATGAACGTATTATTCAACTGTATGTACAATAGTTGAAGTCCTTTCTCTCTCCCATCATATCGGGTTAGTCCACTAGGGACTTTTCATTGCGTTATGTACTAATAAATGTATAATCTATCTGTGTGTTTGTTTATGTAATTCTTTGTGATTATTTAGTTAGTTAGTAAATAAATACTTAAGTCAATTTGTGTATCGCTGATTCATCATGGAGACTAGGTTTTGTGCAGATTTATAGGATATTACGACGTACAGAATGAGACTGAAACAGGAACAAATGATTGATGGATGACGGATAGTATATCGAGATATTCTTTTTTTTTTTTGTTAATTCGGAAAACGGTAGCTCATTAAATAAACTTTTCCCGTGGTGCCCCAGATTACTACTTAATTAATTGTTATATGATTAATTCAATCGTGTAATAATTGAACGTGGTATGTAATTATTCGATGAATAGCCGTCATCGCATTAATGGTAGCAACGTCACGACAATAGTCACTTTACAAATTACCTCGAATACCTGTTGTATTCGGCGCATGTGACAAATAAAATTTGATTTGATGTTGTGTTTATATTTTTGTTCAGTGTATGTATATATGAGAGACAGAGAGACAGAGAGAGAGACAGAGAGAGAGAGAGAGAGAGAGAGAGAGAGAGAGAGAGAGAGAGAGAGAGAGAGAGAGAGTGTGTGTGTGTGTCACATTTTGCCTTAATAAGGCTGAGAGAGAGTTTAGCCGTTTTAAAGCAAATTTCCTGCAATTCTACACATTTTGCTACCATATGCTTTCGAGGGGGCCTGTCATGCCAAATAGTGTCCCCCTACTAAAATGTGTCACAATGTGTCACAATAGGATTTCGATGAGTTCTAGCTTCTGTTGCTAGGGCTGTTGCTAGAACTTGAACAATTCTGATCGGATTACGTAATGAACCAAAGCGTCTGTTGCTATGCTGGTTGCTTGGCTCTATTTGACCTCGTAGCGGTCGTGAAGGAAGGAGGACGCAGGCGGTTCTAGTTCTATTTCACCTCGTAAACGCTCGCTCAGTCCACGCAAAATGATTACATCAGAATTGCTCTTCAAGGACAATGTTTTTGACAGTGACAACCTGCACGACACAACCTGCTACTTCAGAGGACCGAAAAGACTGGAAAGAGAACAGTATTTCTTTACCATATATTTGTCTTTGTATAAGAAAATATTGTTAAATAGGAAGAAATCATTTAAGCTGTTTTTAGATTGATGTTGTTAGCTACTGTACTTATTTACCTCAGCCTGCCTAGTCAGCTAGCCAGCTACAGTAGCTTAGCCAGACAGTTTTATTTAGCTAATGTTGGCTAGCTAGCTACTGTAACTGTTATTGTAGCTTTCTGTTTCTATGAAGCTTGCACTTCAATGGCATCCCTCGAGGATATTTTATTTTATCCTTCCAACCAGGCAAAGTACTATGAAGGAACCACTGATCTCGACAAGAGGCGCACCTGGTCCCCATTTCCTTGATTAGTAATTGTATAAGTGTGCCCTTGGTTCACCATTGTCTTGTCGATTATTGTTACAATATCCATTGGTCGTGTGGCTTTTGTGCCACGTGTATTGTGCAGATGATTACGTGTCCTCGTCCCATGTGATAATCATTGTGCGATTGTTTATTAATTTGAGGTACTCCTCGCTCTTTTGTTTGGGTCTCAACCCTGTGTTTTGTAACGTGTTTGTTTGGTCTTCGTCCCCGTGCCTGTGCACGGCACGCTGTAATTTGGGTAAAGAAATGTTTTAAACTATTACGCATTCCTATGCCTGTCTCCCGACCATTTATGCCAGCGTGACAGGATGGCACATAATAATGTCTGGAATGGAGTAAATGGAATGGTATCAAACATGTGGTTTCCATGTGGTTGATACCATTCCATTGACTCCATTCCAGCGATTGTTATGAGCCATTCCCCCCGCAGCAGTCTCCACTGATACCTCAATATGACAGACATATAACTGTATCTACGCTTCTTCTGACCGGGAATTGTCAAGGAGGTGGACAGCTGGGTAAGTGAAATAACCTTTTGTTTATCAATCACATTCTATTATATCGGAAATTATTATGATTTCAATGAATGTCATATTAGAGAGCACACAATGTTCAATTTGTCACTTTTCGCTTAAAGGTCAGTACCCTGTCTAGCCTGCCAGAAGTTTAAGAGGACGAAGACTATGGTGCTGGAGTAGTAGCCCATCAAAGTGGTTTCACCATCAAATCCCACCCCCAAAAAATTGGTCACATATTTGTGTATAGCCGATGTTATTGCGGTGTAGCGAAATGCTTGTGTTTCTAGCTCCGACAGTGCAGTAATATCTAACAACTAATATCTAACAATTTCACAACATATATCCAATAAAGACAAATCTAAGTAAAATAATGTAATTAAGAATATATAAATATATGGACGAGCAATGTCAGAGCGGCATATACTAAGATACAGTAGAATAGTATAGAATACAGTATATACATATGAGATGAGTAATGCATAATATGTAAACATTATTAAAGTGACTAGTGTTCCATTTATTAAAGTGGCCAATGATTTCAAGTCTATGTATATAGACAGTAGCCTCTATGTGCTAGTGATGGCTGTTTAACAGTCTGATGGCCTTGAGATAGGAGCTGTTTTTCAGTCTCTCAGTCCCAGCTTTGATGCACCTGTACTGACCTCGCCTTCTGGATGATAACAGGGTGAACAGGCAGTGGCTTGGGTGGTTGTTGTCCTTGATTATCTTTTTTGCCTTCTTGTGCTTCCGGTGCTCTAGGTGTCCTGGAGGGCAGGTAGTTTGCCCCCGGTGATGCGTTGGGCAGACCACACCACCCTCTGGAGAGCCCTGCGGTTGTGGGTGGTGCAGTTGCTGTACCAAGCGGTGATACAGCCCGATAAGATTGCTCTCAATTGTGCATCTGTAAAAGTTTGTGAGGGTTTTAGGTGCCAAGCCAAATTTCTTCAGACTCCTGAGGTTGAAGAGGCGCTATTGCGCCTTCTTCGCCACACTGTCTGTGTGGGTGGACCATTTCAGTTTGTCAGTGATGTGTACGTTGAGGAAGCTTTTCACCTTCTCCACTGCGGTACTGTCGATGTGGATGGGGGGTGCTCCCTATTCTGTTTCCTGAAGTCCAAGATCATCTCCTTTGTTTTGTTGACGTTGAGTGAGAGGTTATTTTCCTGGCACCACACTCCCAGAGCCCTCACCTCCTCCTTGTAGGCTGTCTCGTCATTGTTGGTAATCAAGCCTACTACTGTTGTGTCATCTGCAAACTTGATGATTGAGTTGGAGGCGTGCTTGGCCATGCAGTCATGGGTGAACAGGGAGTACAGGAGGGGGCTGAGCACACACCCTTGTGGGGACCCAGTGGTGGAGGTGTTGTTTCCTACCTTCACCACCTGGGGGGCGGCCCGTCAGGAAGTCCAGGACCCCATTGCACAAGGCGGGGTTCAGACCCAAGGCCTTGAGCTTAATGATGAGCTTGGAGAGTACTATGGTGTTGAATGCTGAGCTGTAGTCAATGAACAGCATTCTTACATAGGTTAACCTCTTGTCCAGATGGGATAGGGCAGTGTGCAGTGTGATGGCGATTGCATCGTCTGTGGATCTATTGGGGTGGTAAGCAAATTGAAGTGGATCTAGGGTGGCAGGTAAGGTAGAGGTGATATGGTCCTTGACTATTCTCTCAAAGCACTTCATGATGACGGAAGTGAGTGCTACGGGGTGATAGTCATTTAGTTCAGTTACCTTTGCTTTCTTGGGTACAGGAACAATGGTGGCCAACTTGATGCATGTGGGGACAGCAGACTGGGATAGGGAGAGATTGAATAAGTCCGTAAACACACCAGCTAGCTGGTCTGCACATGCTCTGAGGACACGACTAGGGATGCCGTCTGGGCCAGTAGCCTTGCGAGGAATAACATGCTTAAATGTCTAACTCACGTCAGCAACGGAGAAGGAGAGCCACTGTTCTTGGTAGCTGGGAAACAAGATGTCAGTGTCCACTACGTGGCTGGTTTTCCTTTTGTAGTCTGTGTCTGTGGAACCTGCCACATACGTATAGTGTCTGAGCCGTTGAATTGTGACTCCACTTTGTCTCTATACTGACATATTCCCAGTCACCTTGCCATGGTTAAATGCTGTGGTTCGCGCTTTCAGTTTTGCGCGAATGCTGCCATCTATCCACGGTTTCTGGTTATGGTAGGTTTTAAGGTCACAGTGTAGTACAACATCTCCTGTACACTTCCTGATAAAGTCAGTCACCGAGTCAGTATATACACTACCGTTCAAAAGTTTGGGGTCACTTAGAAATGTCCTTGTTTTTGAAAGAAAAGCACATTTTTAGTCAAATTGATCAGAAATACAGTGTAGACATTGTTAATGTTGTAAATGACTATTGTAGCTAGAAACTGATGATTTTTAATGCACGGTAGTGCACTTTTGAACGGTAGTGTATCTCCCATTTATAACACTACACTAATCCATCAAATTTTCTCACAGTAAAGTGTAACCTGTGTGTTTGCTTGTTTACGTCTCTGTCTCCTACCCTGTTCCCTTAAACTCTGCTCCTGTTCTCCTGGACCTAGTGGCTCTGCCCAACACCCAGACGTGGATCCACCTGTTGTCCTCCATTACCAACCATCTTTTCATTACATCATCTACAGCTACTGTTGTTGTCATGTTGTCATTATCTGCTAAGAAAGTTTTCTTGCTCTATCATACTGGGCACGTAATATGTGAGATACACAGATGAACTAAAAACACTAGCACCGCAAACACTCAGAACAAAGAGAGCAGCAGTGCCTGGACTTTGCAGTCTCCTTCAAGTCCCCCTTCCGAGACTGGCTGCCTGTTGAGAACAAATGACAGGTAGAACCTCCCATCCACACAGCAACCAGAATTCAGTATTTTAGTCTACGATTGGCATGTGAGTGTACAAAAAAAATCTGAAAATATATGAATGACAAAACTGTACCAAAAAGATCAAAGTTTATGTGTTAAAATCTTAAATATTGCCAGGTTGGTTTTCACATCTGTTTCACAAGGTGTTCATTATTGTAAGTTGTAAGGTATCCTTTGATTGTATTTATTTGTTCCACATGATTCATTGTTGTATCCTAGGACTTACAAAAGATACATATATATTCCACCGCAAGGGCGTACTAATGAATCATAATAGAGGACAAGGGAAGGTCAGGTTAAAATATAAACAGGACAGCCAGACGAGCCAGTGTATGAATCCAACGGATTTGCATATGAATGGAGTGGAAATTAGCTGACTTCGTGATCTGTAAGGTAAATCACTTTAATGAGTCAAGCAGATGACACGTTTTCTTTGCCATTTCTGAAACATAGCAACGTTTAAGACATGGATTTAATGTTGTAATGTTAACAAGATACCCAAAAGTAGTTTGAAGTAATATCTTTTATTTTATTAGCTAAACAAAAATGGTCATGGAAATCAGCCTTCTTTGCATAGCAATGATGAAAATAACGTAATTTAGGCTGTAATTTGAATCATTAGGTCATCACACTGTTGATATAGCAACGGATGCTAATAGTTTATCGAAACCCATTGTGACACAGAGGGGGACACTTTTTGGCTGGGGGACATCATTTGGCATGACAGGCCCCCGACCTCCAATAAATTGGTTGGGGGCCACCTGAAGGGGGCAGGTGCCCTGCGTGCCTGTTCGGTAATCCGGCCCTGAGTACAAAACATTGCATGTCCGGTCCCATACCAACACACCAACACCCTCAGTAGGTACCAGAACTATACTCAACTAAATCACCTATTGGGAATTGAATTATCATGACTAAACTTTAAAACAATATTGTTTTATCCACGAAACCATCAAATCAAACCAAACAAGAAGCTCCAGTCCAGTTAAACTATGCAGATGGACACACACAACTATACCCCATGGCATTTCCACTACACTCATTGGGCCAGGGTGCGTGATGTGCTGGTTGTGTCCCGGCCCTCTAATGGCTGAGGCTGGTTGGCTGCTGTTGTCTCCTCCAGCTCATGAAGAGTAACACAAACCGACAGGCCTGTCTCCACTGTCCACTGTGGTTAACACACACACACACACTCCACTCTCTCCACTGTGCATCGGGCTTGTGTGTGTGATGTATAGTGGAGCAGTGAGTGAGTATAGAACAAGCAGTGTGGTGGCAGGGTTATACTGAGATACTAGGAGCACAACTGTGAGATGTTAACCCCCCTGGAAGATTTAAATGTGATCATTATATTGTTAGCGCGGTCTTCTCAATATAGGATGCCATCTACCCTCTAAAACAGGTGGGCAACTTTGATGGGGGTGGGGGCCACAAAAAATCTGAACTCATCATGAGGGGACACAGTGGCTCACCGGTCTGCTTACCCACATCCATACCTACACATACAGTCAGAGCTGGCCCTAGCCTTTTGGGGGCCCTTGCCCCCCCACATTTAAGTTTTAGAGTTAATTTCCTGCAATTCAACACATTTTGCCATGGGGTATAAAGAAAATGTTTAAGCTTTAAAGCAAGGTTTCCGCAATTCTGCTCATTGTGCCTTGGGACGGAGAGAAAAATGAGCGGTTTTACAGTTAATTTCCTGCAATTCTACACGTTGCCAAAGGGTGCAGAGAAATGTTTGCCGTTTTAAATATGATATTGGAGTGAGAGTGTCACGGCCGTCTGAAGAAGAAGGTGACCAAAGCGCAGCGTGGTAAGTGTTCATGATTTATTAATCAAAACTGAACACTGAAATACAAAAAAACAACAAAGAGAACGACCGAAACAGTTCTGTCTGGTGCAGACACAAAAACAGGAAACAACTACCCACGAAACACAGGTGGGAAAAGGCTACCTAAGTATGGTTCTCAATCAGAGACAACGATAGACAGCTGCCTCTGATTGAGAACCACACCCGGCCAAACACACAGAAATAGAAACATAGAACACAAAAACATAGAATGCCCACCCCAACTCACGCCCTGACCAAACCAAAATAGAGACAAAAAAGGATCTCTAAGGTCAGGGCGTGACAGAGAGTGTGTAACGGCTGTCCTCGCTGACAGAAGGAGAGGACCAAAATGCAGAGTGGTTAGTGTTCATATTTAATGAAAGTAAAACAGAACACTTCAAGATACAAAACAACAAACGTAACCAAACCGAAAACAGTCCCGTGTGGCACGAACACTGACACGAGATACAAACACCCACAAAACACATGTGAAACCCAGGCTGCCTAAGTATGATTCTCAATCAGGGACAACGATTGACAGCTGTCTCTGATTGAGAATCATACCCGGCCGAACACAAACATCCCAACATAGAAAATCAAACATAGACAAACCCACCCAACTCACGCCCTGACCAACTAAATAAATACAAGAAAAAGGAAAACAGGTCAGGAACGTGACAGAGTGACTAACAAAAACCCTGGTCGGTAATTTGACCATGATTACTACAGCTTTAGACAGCTGGCTAGACTTACTTACCAATCTAAAAAATCTTAGCTGACTTGGGCTAATTGAGGACTGTCAGTGACTGACATAACAAGAGAAAAACTGCTGATGCACAACCACATGTCTAAATTGCACCTTGTGTAGTCTACTATTCTAACTCTCAACAGTAAGTTGAGATCCCAACTGAGCCCTTTTTTGTTGTTAAAGAAATTGATCCGCTGGCCCATCCCTGCTCTGAAACATAAAAAACATCTATCGGCATCTTATTGAGAGAGAAAAAAATGATTACATTTTAGAGAGGTCTACCCCCTATGAAACATTATAAAAGTGTTAGCTATCCTATCATTGTCAATGCATTTCTTAGCGTAGGCAAACAGTGCTTTTGCTAGCCACACATGTTGAGCTCACTGTTCAGCTCATTCACTGTTAGTTTTATGTAAGCAATGTTCTGTGTTGTCAGCTTCATGGCTTCACAAGCGTTGAATGGCCCCTTGGATGGGAGCTCCATCACAACAACACGGGTACACACACACACACACACACACACACACACACACACACACACACACACACACACACACACACACACACCAGGGGGAAATTGTCTGAAGTGATTTGGCACTGAACTGAACAGCCCGGAGACGGGAGAGGAGAAGCTCTCTGTAGTAAGATGGATGTTTGCTTTTGGGGAACCTTACAGGAGACTGGTGCTGTGACTTACAGGTCATTTCCTGCTTGTCAGGGAAAACAAGATGTAAAGCATTGCTTTTCTGTTGTCCTTGCCTCCCCGTCTGTGTCTGGCTGGCACGGGCCAAATTGAAAAGAACCTGTGGACTGTACTGAAAAAGGAGAGCATCTCTTGGTGTAACCGTTTATGCGGGGGACATATATTGCCTACACACACAGGCACTGGCAGGCATACATACACACGTGCACAAACACACATCAAATGGATGCAAGTACACACCGACGCACGTACGCACCAACACACCTACCCACGCATGCATGCACACTTAAACTAATGAGCTAAAAGTGCACTTTAGAAAAGTTGAATGATGGTATGTGCACATACGGGGTATAAATGAAATCATAACCATTACAACCAACACATACTAATCAAGATGACATATGAACACATTTACCCTAACCTTGAGATGAGTACGATACATACTTCTACACTGACAGGCACTCAGACAGGTATTTTGAGAGAGCGAGAGAGAGAGAGAGAGAGAGAGAGAGAGAGAGAGAGAGAGAGAGAGAGAGAGAGCGCAATATGGTTGAAACGGAGGGAGGGAGAGAGTAGGCCTATCTCACAGATGAGGGAGGACGGAAAGCCATAAGGCTTGCTTTTAATGAAACAGTAATTAAAAAGTCTTAATTACAAACATTGTATTAACATTCCGTACACTTGCTTCTCTGTCACCCACGGACTTGATAATACGGCTATATGCGGCTGACTGGGTTTGTTGGAGTTCTCCGTTGTGTGCTGTGACCCTCCCTGACATCAAATTGCTAATTGGCATTAATGTAAGCTTTCTGGGCACATCTACACAAAGTGGTAGAGACAGTAAAATAGCACCCCCAGCTGGTCAACACATTATAGAATTGGTCCACTTTTCAATGAGGAAGGATGACATATATCGCATTATGAAGAAAAGCAAACATTCTATTTTCAACATTTCCTGTTGACAAGTGAAAATAGGCTACGGTTAAAAAAATATTGTAACCCAGGAAGGAAACTCAATGCTTGTGAAACAGAAGCGTTTTGAATTGTAATTACATGATCCATGAAGTGAACACTAATGCACACTCTCTTCATTATGGGTTACGTTTTAGTATATAGTCTGTAGACAATAATGGACGGTGAGACACACTAAGCCTCCTCTAAAGCCGTGGAACTTATTAGAGTGAAAAGGAAAATGGGAGAGTAGGGCTATAAATAATTGATGTGAATCACATTGCTATAAATCAAGCAGTCTATTGAATTATGTATTTCAAATGTAGGTCTTAAACAGTCAAAGTAAAAAGCTTGTTTCATTTTTTCCCAGCTGTGAATTTGAGGTCAGGGGGTCATGGACAAGAGTGTAAGAGCTTTTAAAAGAAGGTGGCCACTCTCTGCCTGGCAAAGTTATCATTCTATTTCATCCACATGCACAACTCTGATTTGCACTGATAAGCCTAACAGCACTTTTCTGTAATCTTCAGTGTTATAAAGTTATGCTATTTGTGATGCACACTGGAGAGTTCATGACATTACACTAGACCTACATTGCATTTCCTCTTTTGGCTACAATTGCAAAATATAATGTTTGCTAATATTGATTTATGTGGCTAGCAATTCCTACAAAATGGCCCATATTATTATAAAAGTTCACATGCCAGAAGAAATTGTAACATTGTTTTTAAGAGTTTAAAGTTACATTGTATCGCCAACGTGTAGGCGTGTTCACCACCGCTGACTTTTAGCGAACTGATGGAGATAGCGCAGTTCGCAAAAGATTCGTTCTTTTTGAACAACTCTTTTTACTGACTCGAGAGTCATGATTCGTTTTTCTGAGTGACTCGTTCATAATAGTTCATTTGACCTGCTGGCCGCAATGAGTCCTACAGCACGATTGATATACGCTTCTCCGGCTCAGCGACTCAGAGTTTGGACACACCTACTCTTTTCAACGGTTTTTCTTTATTTGTACTATTTTTACTATTTTCTATGAAATAACACATATGGAATCAAAAAAGTGTTAAACAAATCAAAATATATTTTATATTTGAGATTCTTCAAAGTAGCCTTGATGATAGCTTTGCACACTCTTGGCATTCTCTCAACCAGCTTCATGAGGTAGTCACCTGGAATGCATTTCAATTAACAGGTGTGCCTCGTTAAACGTTAATTTGTGGAACTGAGCCAATCAGTTGTGTTGTGACAAGGTACAGTAGGTGTGGTATACAGAATATAGCCCTATTTGGTAAAATAACAAGTCCATATTATGTCAAGAACAGCTCAAATAAGCAAAAGAGAAACAACAGTCCAGCATTACTTGAAGACATTAATGTCAAGAACCTTGAAAGTTTCTTCAAGTGCAGTTGCAAAAACCATCAAGCGCTATGATGAAACTGGCTCTCATGAGGACCAACACAGGAAAGGAAGACCCAGAGTTACTTCTACTGCAGAGGATAAGTTCATTAGAGTTAATAGCCTCAGATATTGCAACCCAAATAAATGCTTCACAGAGTTCAAGTAACAGACAAATCTCAACATCAACTGTTCAGAGGAGACTGCGTGAATCAGGCCTTCATGGTCGAATTGCTGCGAAGAAAGCACAAATAAACGACACCAATAATAAGAAGAGACTTGCTTGGGCCAAGAAATACAAGCAATGGACATTAGACCGGTGGAAATCTGTCCTTTGGTCTGATGAGTCTTTGTGCGACGCAGAGTAGCTGAACTGATGATCTCCACATGTGTAGGTCCCACCATGACGCATGGAGGAGGTGTGATGTGTGGGGGTGCTTTCCTGGTGACACTGTCTGTGATTGATTTAGAATTCAAGGCACACTTAACCAGCATGGCTACCACAGCATTCTGCAGCGATATGCCATCCCATCTGGTTTGCGCTTAGTGGGACTATCATTTGTTTTTCAACAGGACAATGACCCAACACACCTCCAGGCTGTGTAGGGGCTATTTGACCTAGAAGGAGAGTGATGGAGTGCTGCATCTGATGGCCTTGCCTCCACAATCACCTGACCTCAACCCAATTGAGATGGGATATGTGGGAACTCAGTGCTCAGCATATGTGGGAACTCCTTCAAGACTGTTGGAAAAGCATTCCAGGTGAAGCTGGTTGAGAGAATGCCAAGAGTATGCAATGCTGTCATCAAGGCAAGGGTGGCTACTTTGAAGAATCTCAAATATAAAATATATTTTGATTTCTTTAACACTTTTTTTGTTATTACATGATTCCATATGTGTTATTTCATAGTTTTGATGTCTTCACTATTATTCTACAATGTAGAAAATAGTAAAAAAATAAAGAAAAACCCTTGAATAAGTAGGTGTGTCAAAACTTTTGACTGGTACTGTATATTCGCGCAGGAAAAACGATTATGGTGCAGGCAGCATAGAGAAGGAAAATACATGTTCAGAACTGATAATCGATCGCATGCTGCAATAATTAATTAAATTAATAGATTATTTAATGTTATGATGGACACAGCTTTATAGAACCAAAACATACACAGTCTCTTCTCAACAAACTCGAACTCTAGAACCAATCGTTTTGGGGGGCTGCCGTTCGCAAACGATATTGTGCTGATCAACCACATGGCAGTCCAGCAATGCATTCCACCATGAGCCGTTCACAATCTAGTCCCGTTGCGGCCACAATTTGACCTTGTTTCAATATATCAAGAAATAATCTTATGTGTATGCCTAGCAATCAACGAAATACATTGTCTAAAGCACACATTTTACAAGTCTCGGTCCAAATCTCCAATAAGCCTCTTATGGTGAACGAAAGGGCTTAAAGAAACACGACTCTTTGGAGTTTTCAGTTCGCCGGTAGGGGGTCCTGCGTGCTCTGGGCATTACTGACTCAAATGAACGAAATGACTCGAAGGATTCGTTCTTTTGACTGAACAAGTTGAAAAGATCAGAGTCAGTAACTTAATTTGAAATGATTTATACTTTACTTTAACTTTTGATACTAATGTATTAAAAAAAAAAAAAAAAAACATTTTACTCACATAGTATTTCACCGGGTGATTTGTCTATTTAAGCAATAAGGCCCGAGGGGTGTGGTATATGGCCTATATAACACAAACCCTCGATGTGCCTTATTGCTATTAAAAACTGTTTACCAACGGAATTAGAGCAGTACAAATAAGTGTTTTGTCATACCAGTGGAATACGGTCTGAAAAAATCGGCGGTCAGCCAATCAGCATTCAGGGCTCAAACCACCCAGTTTATGATAAGGTATATTTACTTTTACTCAAGTATGGGTACTTTTTCCACCCCTGAAACCAGTGTTACAATTTCAGAAATGTAATTTCTTCTCGCGTGCGACCTTTTATATAATAATGTGGGACATGTTTAGCAGTATGAATGCGCATGAAATCAGCAGCCAAATAAATATCAACATTGGCAAACATTTGCAATCTATGTTTGGCACCAAATCAGGAAACGCAATGGGTGAGTTCGTTTTGCATGACCCAGTTTTGCATGACCCGGGATTTTGCACATTTTAGACCATTCCATTGGTCCTTAAGTGCATTTCCACCCACCCAGGCCATGCAAAAGGAACTCGCTCATTATGTCCGAAAAGTTTAGCACTTTTTACTGACTCTGATCTTTTCGACTCGTTCAGTCAAAATAACGAATCTTTCGACTCATTTCATTCATTTTAGTCGGTAATGCCCAGAGCATACAACACCCAATACCAGCGAACGATTAACTGAAAACTCAAGAGTAATTTTTCTACAAGCCTCTCATTCAAATGATCTCGTTCACCATAGGGGATTTATTGGAGCTGTCATTTCCGACGAAGACTTTTAGTGTGCTTTAAACAATGTAGCATAGATTTGTTTATTGCTAGGCATACAAATAAGATTATTTATTGATAATCTACATTTAGGGATGAAAGTAGATTGTTTTACCGCTACTAGACACCCAAACTCGCTCACACTTAATTTGTAAAAAAAAAAAAAAAAAAAATGATAGCCTAGGCATAATCCAAGAAATACATAGGCTTTATTCATTTCAAATATGATATCTGTGGCCCTAGTAGCCTAGTTCGAGTAAAGATTTGTCATATCACTTTTAACGTACAATACATTTGAACATAGGCGGCGTGTGGGTTTCACGTTTGGGATATAATCTACGTGATTTTCACCGTAAAAATACACCTTTATAATAAAGCATTCCATGCATCCTTTGCAGATTTATGTAAAATAACCTACTATTCCTAATGTGATTATTAAATTGGATAGTCATAATTTTGCCTGATAATTTAACTAAATCACTGCTCAATGCAGCACGTAGTGGTGTAGAGTAGGCCTAGGCTATAGGCGATATCAAATACATTTCATCTCCTGCTGGCCTTTTATAAACACATTTCATGCAATTCTACTACGCATTATATGACTAGAAAAGGTTTTTCTGCGATTGTATTTTTAAATATTGCGAATTGCCTGGCTGGGTCTCTGCTTTTCACTGACAGTCGCAACTCAACAATCTTCCATTTGGTGTTAGCCTTGCTCGCTGCCCCTTCCGACTAAAGTTTATGTTATTTAAACAATCCACAGCTTTTTTAGTTTTTAAGAAGCTAATGATCCTGTGGCCAAATCATGCTTTCTAGTGTAGTATTTTGAATGGTTTTATTTATGTATGTATAGGCAGGAGTAAACTATTTTAATTTTGGCAATTTAATTCTAATTACATTAGGAAAAGCTTCGCTTCTCCTAGCCTCATGGGCACGCTGCCTATGCAGTTTAACGTGGCGTAAACACAACCAGTTATGATGTTTCATCTGATTGTCAAACAATTACTTTAAAAAGGCCACCCGCCCACGGTTCCTGCACTCACCAAAAACACATGTTGGGATATATGTTTTGATATTTAAAACATTGTAAGGCTGCATGATAAGACTAATGATGATGACACTCGAATGATTTGAAAAAAGTCGCTTGAAAAGCATGAGCTCTGCTTTTGTTTTTGCGCAGGCTGTACACACTCCAATAGTCTCTCATTCACAATTTGACAAGCACTTGATAATGCCTCGAATTTCCCGCGGCATCCCGTTTGTGACCCTAAAAAAAAACATGCCTTTTGCGGCCCGGAGTGCTGCGTTGTGCCCTTCTCCCTGATATGCTGCGCAATCCGACGCGTCTCCCACTCGCTCTGCTCTCTGTCACGTGATCCGGTCTTTCTCACAGGCCACAAGTTAAGACAGCCACATCGAGGATGCAACTGCACGTGCCGTATCCATTTCCGAGGTGCATATTACTTTTTGTCAGCTAACAAGATGAGTAGCTCTAACGAACAGCAAAGAACTAGCCTATGTCAATCTACTATCCCCATTAGAACAAAAGTTGACCTATTAGGTTCTGTTGCGAGAAATAAATATTCCAAAGTCTAGGACGGCTGTTGGATGTAATAGATCTCAAATTAACACAAGCACTAGCATCAAAACAACTTTTTTATGCAATGTGGCTGACACAACAGATCAGAACATTTAGCTTAAAATGTTGATAAACTATTCGGCTATTTCTTCACATAAGTGCAGCAATGCGCACACGGTAATAGGCTATAAACCCGAATGTTCCATTAACGAAAACACCACTATCAAAAGTGACTGCAAATGCATTATGCATGTAATGCTTTTATTATAAAGGTGCATTTCTATGGGGAAAATGATCTTCCCCAAACTTGAAACTCACTCGCTTCTTACATATGCCAGTTAGGCTCTACACCCCTTGTAATGGATTAATGTGCTTAATTTTAAGAAGTTATTTGGTCACTTTAATTTTGATACAAACCTTATCAAAACATATAGGCCTGTGGGCTAGGCTACATGAGGTGTGCAACTATGATTTGAACAAGTCGCAAAAAAAAGACATTATTTCTTAAGCTGGGCATCATTTACAAATGATAATATATAATTCACAAGTGATAGGCTAATATTGTCACCCATCAGACTATTCTTGATTTAATCTTGTCTTTACATATACTACATTTGTTTTGATTCATGCACCTGTATCGAAACACTCTGTTTTCTCTCGCAATTGTTGTTGCGCAACATGAGCTCGTGGGCTCTCATGAAGTGTTTGATTAGATTTTCGAATACATTTGCATTGATGTCAGAGTGATTAGAGAGACAATAGAGTGCTGAGTACCAGGCAGTTAGCAAGTTTGGTAGGCTAATAATGACCAGCAGCAGCATCAGAGCTTGGAGAAGCCTAATTACCTGACTAAACGGTCATGTGGAATTTGACTGCCTTCACGACCCCGTGACCGCTGGTGTGGCGATAACACGGTCACAGCAACAGCCCTAGTGAGGACTCCTAATTTCTTCCCGAGACCAGTGGAGTAAAAAAGGAATAATTATCAGCTTCCATTCAGTCAGTGCATGAAACCGATTTGCCTGGCAAATATATACACTCCTTTCTTGAAACATGAATATCTTAACAGCCTTATCTATTATAGACATGTTTGCACAGTGGCAAAGCCCCACCTGTTTTGAGCCCCACCTGTTTAGCTAAAAAATAAATATATATATGTATATTTTGGCATTAATATATGTCACATATCAGTTTGCAAACAATGTAAACAAAAAAAAAATTGTTAATAAAGCCACACACAAACAGTCTCTTTTTTGCTTTCTTGAGTAAGGCAATTCCAAAATGCAGGTGTTTCAGCCTAGCTCAGTGCTTTTTGTGGTGGTGGGGCAGCCAGTGGAAAATACAGAATGTAGGGCTTGCTAATGTTCTCTAGTCGCGCCGTGATTGGCTCAGTGTTCTGTCACTCATGGGGAAACTACGTCACCGATAAATCGACAGGGAGAGCTCAAAAATTCAAGCCCCTTGGGTGCTGACATGGAGTTACATTAGAAGTGCCCATCCAAGAAGGCTCAAGGTCATTGGCCACAGATAAAATGACATTAAATCACTTTATATCTACTGTAGCTTTGATTGGACTGATCATGTCACCATAATACTTTCACAATCTTAGCTAGCATGCTAGCAGTCATCATCATGAATCACGTCGATAATCTACTGGCAAAAGCTTTTCAATCCTTGTCATAAGAAGAGAAATTATGATGAAATTATGGATAAAACATATTGTTGTTCATCGGACATAAACATTACACAACAAGTTGGAAATTGCAAATTCAACAATGACTGGTTTGGAAGGAATCAATGGCTAACTGCAAGCTTTGCAAAGCAATCACTATTCAGTGGAGTGGGTGTGTGGTCCAAGTCTGGGTTTAAGGGTCTTAATATATTTTTTTACATTTAAATGTAACCTTTAATTAACTAGGCAAGTCAGTTAAGAACCAATTCATATTTACAATGACGGCCTACACCAGCCAAACCCGGATGACACTGGGCCAATTGTGCGCCGCCCTATGGGACTCCCAAACATGGCGGTTGTGATACAGCCTGGATTCGAACCATGGTGTCTGTGGTGACGCCTCTAGCACTGAGATTCAGTGCCTTAGACCGCTGTCAATCCAGCATGACTTCTGCCGCATTCAAAACAACTGGAAACTGTCGCTGTACATTTGCCTCTTGTCCGCTTGTCGTCCCCTTATGCCATAGTTTGTACATCTCAATTGTTAGTAGAAACCACATTTGTTTAAGGAGGTCAGCCATACCAGCTATGTTTTTTTCAAAAGGCAGTAAATGAGGCTGAATGAACTGTTTCGCTGCCAGACAAGGCTCCGCTGATAGCCAGGTGTAGCAGTGGTAAGGATTCACTCCATGGTGCTGAAAAGAAGGCTTTGCTGTTATGTAGGCCCTAACAGTTTGTGGGCACCGTTTGTCACCATTACAGTGCAATTAATGAATTGTGTTGTGTTGTGTAGTGGCTTTGTTGCCATGCATCTAACATTTTGGGGGGGGGGGGAGTTTGTCCCACCTACATTTACATGCTAAAATTGCCACTGATCCCTACTGATGCGTATCAAAGTAGTGTAGTGGAGGTATACGATTATGTAGTACAATAGAGAAATCCTGCACAAAGTAGCCTACACAATCCCAAAGCAGTAGGCTGTCATTGTAAATAAGGATTTGTTCTTAACCGACTTGCTTAGTTAAATAAAGGTTAAATTAAAAATAAAAAAAAATCTGCGGGCAGCAAGAGTGTGTAGCTCTCAACCAATTTTGGCATGGAGCAGCTAGGGCAGGAAAGACGTTTCAATTTATGATATCTACCAGGAAATGCTAACTAAGGCAACAATGGGTATTCAAACCAGGTATTGACAAAGTTTAGTCTAAACTTCTAATCAACTTCTTTAGACTCTAAAGTGTTGATTAGTAGGCTATTTGTGATGTGCCATTGTCATCATGTGGCTGTTTGCATCAGGGGCGTAGACATGTGTCCACCCAAGGCCTGGGTGGACACAGGCCCACCGACTGTGAAGCCTGGCCCTGACGGCCCACCCAATCAGATTAAAAAAAGTTGTGATTTTGAGAGTAAAAATCTGAAAAATCTATAGGAAAAATCATAAAAAAGCATAGGAAAACATGAGATTTTTTACACGACTATTACTTCCCATTGCAAAAAACATTTCATGTTTAGCACACAAAGTAACCAGTGACCTAAAGTTTAAAGTGGAATTTACAGCGTTTTAACTACTTTGCAGATATGAAACAAACAGACAATCATAATATCAGTAAAACATATCAAATTCCCAGTTTATGCTACAAAACCTACTTTATATAAAAAAGTATAGGTTCTATTTGACTCAACGTTCAATCAGCGGTGGAAAAAGTACTCAATTTTCATACTTGAGTAAAAGTAAAGATGCCTTAATAGAAAATGACTGAAGTAAAAGTGAAAGTCACCCAGTAAAATACTACTTGATTAAAAGTCTAAACGTTTTTGGTATTAAATATACTTAAGTATCAAAGTAAATGGAATTGCTAAAATATACTTAAGTATTAAAAGTAAAAGTAAAAGTATAAATCCTTTCAAATTCCTTATATTAGGCAAACCAGACAGCACAATTTTTTAATTTTATTATTATGGATGGATAGCAAGGAGCACACTCCAACACTCAGACATAATTTACAAACAAAGCATTTGTGTTTAGTCCGTCAGATCAGAGGCAGTAGGGATGATCAGTAATGTTCTCTTGATAAGTGGACAATTTTCCTGTCAAAATTGAACAATTACTTTTGGGTGTCAGTCAATATGTATGGAGTAAAAAGTTAATTATTTTCTTTAGGAATGTAGTGAAGTAAAAGTAAAAGTTGGCAAAAATATAAATAGTAAAATAAAGTACAGATACCCCAAAAAACTACGTAAGTAGTACTTTAAAGTATTTTTACTGAAGGGCTTTCCATGACATATACAAAGGCATGTTGGCAGAATGAATATAATAGAATGAACCAATACATTTCCTGATAGTACAAAAAATATTGCTATCAGGTTGTAAATCACAGCTGGCCTGGTACATTGTTTGCTGCCTCCATTCGGGATACACTGTTTCAGTTTCAATGACACAATATTCTGGACAAAAACGGACTAATGTAACTAAGGCTGGGAATGTCAATACAATCAAACTAGCAAGGGCAATGACCACAAGTCAGTTATAACGTGGCTAATAGGCTAGCATATGTATGTATGTAGCAGGCTAAAAACACAGAGCCTAACGTTAGCTAGATAGCTAGCTAGCTGCTAGGAGGATGGAGGAGTAGGTGAGTGACTGACTTTTTCCCCTCATATCGTTTTTCAGTGCCTATACACAGCTAGAGATGCAGGTGTCATTTGGTTAGCTGGCTAGAACTTGAACAACTTTTCAAGTCAGCGTATCTCTTGCGTTTGCAAATTCAGAACAACTGATGAATTTATGAACGTGCAACACCCTTTAAATATGACCGGTGTCAGTAAAAGTAGACAAAAAAAAGTAATGGTTAGTCAAGAATGCTCTAGTTAACATGTAAATAGCCTAACCAGCTCTGCTACGGCGAGCAAAATGGTCAGAGTGAGGTTTTCTCTTATTTGTGTCTGGAAATAGCCAGCTTGCAAGCTAGTCAACTTTAGTCAGTTAGCTTGGGTGCTTGGTTGGGACAAGCATGCATTGGCAGGCAAGCTGCAGAAGGGCGAGGAGGCTACAATTCCCAATCTCTCCCCGTAGATTTTTTTGGTGACGTAGTGTCCCCACAAGTGACAGAACACTAAGCCAATCACGGCGCAACTACAGAGATCATTAGCTACGCTACTCATTTTCCGCTGGCTGCCCCACCACCACAGAAAGCACTGAGTTAGGCTGAAAAACCTGCATGTTGGAACTGCCTTACTCATGAAAGCAAAAAATACGACTTTATTAACTCAATGATTTTATTTTTTACATTGTTTGCAAACTGAAATGTATTAATGCCAAAATAACATTCAAAACAGCCAACAAAAACATGGTGGGGATCAAAATGCCCTGAATGACGGGTTGCCACTGCACTACACAGATGGAAGAGAAAACCTTTAACATTTGGTTGCACTTCAGAGTTATGAAATCTATACCAGACACTGAAACTGTAACACAGCGGGCGCCATTTTGGCTCAGGAAACAACTCTGCAGGAGGATGTGCTCTCACAAACGAGTCCCTAACGCACGCAGTTTCCTTCATCTTTCACCGTCATTCGTCGGCTTGTGATACACAGCAATGGCCACGTCTTTGGTTGTGCAGAGGTTAGCAGGAGTGTCGGGGGCGCTCGCTGTCGCAGCGGGGGCATACGGAGCGCATGGTAAGAATCCACATTTTATCATTGTGCGCTGCATGACAAACAGATTGCATGATTGTGTTGTTAACGTTAAAAGCAGTCTGCTGTTTTGTAAACGGTGCAGGATAGGCTATCGCTGCTTCATGTCACTCATTTGGCCATGGGGATGGGATAGTCCAGTCCAGACAGCATGGTGTAGAAATGCATAATAACAATGTATCTGTGCTTTCCGGCTGTAGTTTACTACTGTAAATGAAACCTAGCCTAATAAAAAATGCGCTCTGAAGGATATGTATGCTGTAGGCTAAACACTTTATGATCAAGTGACACACACACAGGATACAATACACTGTATTTTATGTGGCCCTACCCTTACTGTTCAGCTGCCATGACCCTTTACAATATCTCCTATTTGTTTTATTCAGGTTTCAAAAACAAAGATCCAGAAGATTACTCGAGAGTGGTAAGTGTTATTGTTTTCATATGGTATGACTAGAGTATTGGCCCAAAGTTGGAGAATGGGCTGGGATTTAATTTGTTAATAAGTGCATTATTTATATTATAAATTGCGACCACTACCAATATACTAATACACTGTTTTGATACCATTTAATTAACCACCTCCTTCCTCCTTGTCAACTTCAAAATAAAATACAATTTTATTAGTCACATGTGCCGTATATAACAGGTGAAATGCTTACTTACGAGCCCCTAACCAACAATGCAGTTAAAAAAATATGAATAAGAAATAAAGAGTAACAAGTAATTAAAGAGCAGCAGTAAAATAACAATAGCGAGACTATATACAGGGGGGAACCGGTACAGAGTCAATGTGCGGGGGCACCGGTTAGTCGAGGTAATGTAACGACTGTCTTCGGGTGAAAGAGAGGAGGACCAAGATGCAGCGTGAATATTATCCATATTTAATGGGAAATACTTAAACACCGAACAAAACAACAAACCGACAAAAAGGAACGAAGACGATACAGTCCCGTAACGTGAACACTAAACACTGGTACACTGGAACAGGAACAATCACCCACAAACAAACAGTGAAAACAGGCTACCTTAATATGGTTCCCAATCAGAGACAATGACAAACACCTGCCTCTGATTGAGAACCATATTAGGCCAAACAACAAACCCAACATAGAAACACAAAACATAGAATGCCCACCTAGCTCACATCCTGACCAACTAAACAAAGACTAAACAAAGAAAATAAGGTCAGGAACGTGACCCTATGTTGTTATCTTAGGTATCTCTTTATGTAGTGTTGTGGTGTCTCTGGTCGTGATGTGTGTTTTGCCCTATATTTTTATTTCATTTTTTACTTTAATCCCAGCCCCCTGTCCCCGCAGGAGGCCTTTTGGTAGGCTGTCATTGTAAGTACGAATTTGTTCTTAACTGACTTGCCTAGTTAAACTATCCTCCCCAGCTTTATGAGACGGCCAACAAGTACCACTTCTACCACAGCATAGCTCTGCTAGGTGCCTCTCGCTGTAGGAAACCTGCTGTGGTATGTACTGTATGCTACCCTCCCATCATTATAATAATATAATTCAATAGAACACTATATTTTTGTAATAGAAAACACATCTCTATGGTTTATTCTAATCCTCCATCTGCATGTATTCTCTGTTTTGTTTTGTATTTGCGATTTGTGGACCAAGGACATGTCTTTTCAGATACTGTATGACACATTTTGAATGCTGTTTGTGCCAAAAACTGTACATATGGGTCTTGATAATAAGCAGAGAAGCACACACTCACTTTCCCTGTCTTCTCTCTGCAGGCCGGCACCCTCCTGGTATTGGGCACAGGGGCGTTCTGTGGGTCCTTGTACCACCAGGCCCTGACGGAGGACCCTGTGCTGAGGAAACTGGCTCCTTATGGGGGCATGTTCCTGATCGCTGGCTGGCTGGCTATAGCTATCTGAACTGACCTTTAACCTCTGGCCCTTGAACCTTTGACCCCTACTGGTGCAGGATGACCTTGGTATGGGACACAAACTGACTGTTAAGTTCAGAGGCCAGAGAAGTGGAAATGTCATGATAGGTGGATGGAGGGAAGGGGCGTTGGTAAAATGTCACTTATCTAAACCCTCCTCTTTTTCTGTGGGTGTTAAGGGAAGATAAGGTTGTGAGGGAACAGTTTTTATTCTTCCGTCATCACAGGCTGCGACGTACCCTGTGACTTAAATTTGTGTGTTTGTGTGTTTGAGTTCGAATCGATCCAAAATACGAATGTATATTTATCCTTTATCACAAATAAACACGTTGAAAAGAGTTGATGACCACCTTTTCATCCCTCCCTTCTGAAGCTTTCTGAAACCTCTCTCCGTTTCAACCATATTGCGCTCTCTCTCTCTCTCTCTCTCTCTCTCTCTCTCTAATTAATTAATTAATGCTTTATTGGCATGAGTGGGTGGTTGCCACTGTTACCAAAACAATGTATATGAAGTATTACATAAATGAAGATGTTTGAGCAACAATAATAATATATATTAACAAAAACAATTAATTTAAATCTACAAGGGCTCATGTGTTTGACATTTGCAGGAGCTATTTTCTCTCTTATAGTATAACAGGCTAGGACATAATCTTCAGCAAGATCTACGTTCTCTACATTTTCTCCTAACAAAATGCAGATTTTCTTCTCAACAGGCAGTTCAAAAATGATTTCTTTAAATTTCAGGAGTTAAATACCTTTTGAGACATTTTGGGCAGTGGGGTAGGAAATGCTGCTCATTCTCTAGTTCACCGGACCCACAGTGCTTACATAGTCTTGGTCTGTAGTCACTGAGTCTGTACATTGTTAATGTCTTCCTTTGTTTGATTTCTTTGATTTTGACAAGGTGTGGTGCTACTTTGATATCTATTTATCATTTGTCTATTTATCATTTGTGTAACGGCGTTCCTCCTCCTCTTCATCCGAAAAGGAGGAGTAGTGATTTGACCAAACTGCAGCGTTGTAGTTCGACATAATATTTATTAAACAAAACAGAAAACACGACGAACACGAAACACTTGAGAATTTACAAAATAACAAACGCAGTCAACAGACCTGGACACGAACTTACATATAACGTGAAGAACGCAATAACAGGAAAACTGACTACATAAAACGAACAAACAAACAAAACCGAAAACAGTCCCGTGTGGCGTAACATACACTTACACAGACACAGGAGACAACCACCCACAACAAACAGTGTGAAAACACCTACCTTAATATGACTCTCAATCAGAGGAAATGAAAACCACCTGCCTCTAATTGAGAGCCATATCAGGTCACCCTTAAACCAACATAGAAACAGAAAACATAGACTGCCCACCCAAACTCACGTCCTGACCAACTAACACATACAAAACTAACAGAAAACAGGTCAGGAACGTGACAATTTGGTAACATTGAAGTTACCAAATTGCAGTCCTCTCTTCTGAGGGACCTGAGTTCCTATCAAGTTGGGCCTAGTATCAAGGTGTGTGGCAATAATAAACAATGTGGTCTGTAAGCAGCCAGCATGTGATAAATATGCACATTCACCATGTCAGGTGCAGGACAGAAGAACGTATCAAAGAGAAAGGGAATGTACACAACTCTGGTATGAATGTACACAACTCTGGTATGCTCCCATGGTGATTTAATCAGACGCACAATGAACACAACGTTTCGATCCGAGTTTGATCTTCATCAGGTCATACATACACCACTGTGAAACATACTTAAGTAACCTCTAGAGGCATATACATCTGGTCAGTTGAATACATACAGTACATTCGGCAAAGTATTCAGACCCCTTTTCTTTTTCCACATTTTGTTACGCTATATTCTAAAATTGATTAAATTGCTCAATCTACACACAATACGCCATGATGACAGAGCAAAAACAGATTTTTAGAATTTTTTGCAAATGTATAAAAAAAACTGAAATCACATTTTAATTAAGTAATACATTTTTCTTCAATGAAGTAGCTATCAGCAAAGTCAGTGCTAGTATGGGGGGGGGAAGTTGAGCGAGTGTTTGTTTTTTGGGGGTGGGGGGAGAAGGGGGTGCTGTGGGATTATTTAAGATACTCTTTGAAGAGGTAGGGTTTCAGATGTTTTTGGAAGATGGGCAGGGAGTCTACTGTCCTAGCTTCAGGGGGAATCTGGTTCCACCATTAGAGTGCCAGGATAGAGAGGAGCTTTGACTGGGCTGAGTGGGAGCTGCCTTCCGGGAGGGGTGGGAGGGCCAATAGACCAGAGGTGGCAGAACAAAGTACTTGTGTTGGGGTGTAGGGTTTGAGCATAGCCTGAAGGTAGGGAAGGACAGTTCCTCTTGCTGCTCTGTAGGCAAGTACCATGGTCTTGTAGTGAATGCGATCTTCGACTGGAATCCAGTGGAGTGTGCGGAGGAGCCGGGTGACATGGGAGAACTTGGGGAGGTTGAACACCAGGCGTGCTGCATTCTGGATAAGTTGCAGGGGTTTGATGGAAAAGCGGGGTGCCCAGCCAACAGCGAGTTGTCCAGACGGGAGATGAGAAGTGCCTGGATTAGGAACTGTGCTGCTTCCTGTGTGAGGTAGGGTCACACTCAAAAGATGTAGAGCATCAACCTGCAGGAGCAAGTCACTGCTTTGATGTTTGCAGAGAATGACAGGGTGTTGTCCAAGGTCACGACAAGGTTCCCACTTTGGGAAGGGGCAACCATGGAGTTGTCAACCGTGATGGCGATGTCTTGGAGCGGGCAGGCCTACCCCGGAAGAAAGAGCAGCTCCGTTTTGTCGAGGTTGAGCTTGAGGTGGGCCGACATCTAAGCTGAGATGTCTGCCAGGCACGCAGAGAATTCAGTTCATTGTTCGCTGTTAGGGGGTCCTGCGTGCCCTGGGCATTACAGAATCAAATCTAGAATCAAATCTGAATCAAACTAGTCGAAATATTTGTTCATTTTACTGAACGAGTTGAAAAGATCAGTCAGTAAAAAAAGCAGAACTGCCCATCACTAATATAAAATTCCCAGAACCGGGTATTCAGAACACATGCCCATTGATTTTGGTATAATGTTTGAGCAGAGGATCACAGAACTAGCCATGGCAAAATGCATAAAATTGCAGTAACTTTGCTTTAAAACTGCAAAATTGTCTTTCAGCTCAATGAAAGAATTTGTAGAATTGCAGAAAATGTGCTTTACAACAGCAACATTTTCTTTACACTGCCAAGATGCCTTTAGCTACCTTCTAGCTAGCTAATAGATTATGTTAGAGTTTACACTTCCTCTTCCAATGAAGTAAGGGGAGGTCAAAACAATGTCTACCAAATCTATTCATTTTAAAATGTTGATTACCTCATTCTTCTTGCCATTATCATTCACCTGATAAGACAAGACATGACGTAGATGTTTTGCTAATATATGGTCGCCGGCTTGCCTGGACAGGGGTACCTGGGCAATAAAGGTTTGAAAACCCCTGACCCAGAGCTCAAGCTCTCACAGCATCTCCAACGGTCGAGCCTCCGAGCGTGAGGAGAGGAAAAGGTCTGTGCTATCATTGGATCCTTCGGACATCCCTACCCCATTGAAGTTGAAATGTAAAATGGTTAAGGGTTTAGGTTTAGGCTAGGAACTTCCCAAGGATCCCAGATAGCACTGACGACAGAAAAGGCAGAGGTCTTATGCCAGTTGAATCCAGAAGCAAATCCAACACCGTCCTAACGGTGGTCGGGGATGCAACAATGTAACTAAATTAGTCTGTGCAAGAATGAGCTAAAAGTAACCTGGGGGTTACATACACTTCCCACAAAATAGACTTGGTGTTCCGACAAGTCCCAACATCTTTGACCTCAAATGCATGCAATACATTAATACATACACAGCATTGTCAATGTGTCATAGCTTGATTTGACATCATAAAAGTACATACAAGTCTTTCTCTCCTCTCTCTCTTGCTCTCTCTCGCTTTAGCTGGGGCTATGTTCGTTCCAACCAACAAAGGATTCGGGAAAATATTCAGACCCCTTCCCTTTTCAACATTTTGTTACGTTACAGCCTTATTCTAAAATGGACTAAATAAAATCATCAATCTACACACAATACCCCATAATGACAAAGTGAAAAGAGGTTTTTAGAAAATTTTGCAGAATTATTAAAAATAAAAAACTGAAATTCCTTATTTACATAAGCATTCAGACCCTTTGCTGTGAGACCCGAAATTGAGCACAGGTGCATCCTGTTTCCATTGATCATCCTTGAGATGGATCTACAACTTGATTGGAGTCCACCTGTGGTAAATTCAATTGATTGGACATGATTTGGAAAGGCTCACAACTGTCTATATAAGGTCCCACAGTTGACAGTGCATGTCAGAGCAAAAACCAAGCCATGAGGTTGAAGGAATTGTCCATAGAGCTCCAAGTCAGGATTGTGTCGAGGCACAGATCTGGGGAAGGGAGTCAAAACATTTTTTGCAGCATTGAAGGTCCCCAAGAACACAGTGGCCAGACGGAAGCCACTCCTCAGTAAAAGGCACATAACAGCCGCTTAGAGTTTGCCAAAAGGCACCTAAAGGACTCTCAGACCATGAGAAACAAGATTATTTGGTGTGATGAAACCAAGATTGAACTCTTTGACCTGAATGCCAAGCATCCCTACGGTGAATTATGGTGGTGGCAGCATCCTGCTGTGGGGATGTTTTTCAGCGGCAGGGCGTGGGAGACTAGCCAGGATTGAGGGAAAGATTAAAGGAGCAAAGCACAGAGAGATTCTTGATGAAAACCTGCTCCAGAGTGCTCAGGACCTCAGACTGGGGTGAAGGTTCACCTTCCAACAGGACAACAACCCTAAGCACACAGCCAAGACAACACAGGAGGGGCTTTGAGACAAGTCTCTGAATGTCCATGATTGGCCCAGTCAGAGCCCGATCAAACATCTCTGGAGAGACCTGAAAATAGCTGTGCAGCGACGCTCCCCATCCAACCTGACAGAGCTTGAGAGGATCTGCAGAGAAGAATGGAAGAAACTCCCCAAATACAGCTGTGCCAACCTTGTAGCGTCATACCCAAGAAGACTTAAGGCTGTAATCGCTGCCAAAGGTGATTCAACAAAGTTCTGAGTAAAGGGTCTGAATACTTATGTAAACGTGATATTAAAATTTGCACAAAAAATCTCAACTTGTTTTTGCTTTGTCATTATGGGGTATTTTGTGTAGATTGAGGAGTAAAAAATACAATTGAATCAATCTTAGAATAAGGCTGTAACGTAACAAAATGTGGAAAAATTCAAGAGGTCTGAATATTTTTTCCAAATGCACTCTATATGTATTCAAATTGAAAGTGAAAGTGCTAATGCCTTCCTGTGTCCTGACTGTAGGCTAGGCTTTGTGTGTGTCTTGGCCGTCTGCGCAGGGACCTTTGAAATTGCTTACAATCTCCAAGTCAATTTGCAGGGGCGGCTCGAGCCTGTAAGCCAGCCGACTGACTCTGACTGCATTGAAATCAGCAGAAATCTTATTGACTAAAGCATGTCCCAATTAACTCTGATCACAACTCATAAAACGCTCATTAGAAGGCCTATTACTGGGCAATGGGCAAGTCGGGGTCAGGCTATCAGACTGTGATTTGTAATCTCTGGAATGGAAACTTGGCGGCTACATGAGTTGCTGAATTTGGGCTCCTGAGACTATATAAGGAGAGGAGTGAGGAAATATACGTGGTGTTTTGGTGTGGGAGACAGGCTTGAGGCACATAAAAGCACCGTCCTGTTGCAAATTGAAGTGACATTGAAGTGAAATATGCTGACAGAAGAGAGAAATCTGCAGATTCATGATGTATTCAGTTGTTAGACACCCCACCCAACAGTGCTGGGACTCCCCTGCCCGACACACACACACAACCACACACGCTGGGACTCTCCTCCCAGACAGTCAGTCATTAGTGAAAGCAGAGCAGCATCCCCTCGTTTAGAATCCATAGACCTGATCACAACATTCTGCTCCACCAGGCTGTATTAAAAGTATCTCTCTCTCTCTCTCTGACTGTCCCTCTCTTTCTCTCTCAGGGGCTATTCTTCACTCTTGTTCTCTCATCTCTTTCTCTATCCCCCATCTTTGTTTTTGCAGGCCAAAAGAATAAATGGATAATGATGATCCAATCCACTATGTGAGCTTACAACCCCTCAGCATTGAGGTTGTCTGCCATTCTTTCTGTGTGTCCTTGCTTCGGGTTGTATTATCCTAAGTTGTGTGAGTCCCAGGCGCAGACTGTAAAACAGGTTATCTCAAGAGAGTTTCGCCTCACAAGTCTCTACATCTCTTATTTTGTCATACTGTGTTTTTTTTTTTTTTTACTGTAGAAATTCCTTTCCTTCCTCCTCTCTCACACCACCAGACTGGGTGGTTAGATAATTACCGCAGTACGAGGCTGTGTCCCAAATTGCACCATATTCCTTACATAGTGCACTACTTTCCACCAGGACCCAAATGGCTCTGGTCAAAAGTAGTGCACTATTTAGGGAATAGAGTGCCATTTGGGATGGAAGCCAAGCTTGTTTTGGGAGCGCTCTGCAGCCAATTGATTTCTTGGTTGTGGTCAGGATGAGCGTGAAGTTTGGCTGGTGAAAGACAATCCCTCACACAAATACAGTCTGTCTGGAGTCTGGATGGTGGTAGGACTGGGAGGAGAGAGGACTAGCTGACTGACTGGGTGGGAGGATGTGCTTCTCACAATATTTTCCTCGGAATAAAAGCATGAAATAAATCTCCACGCCTATGAAACCTGACATGATTACCCAAAGCCTCTCTGTCTCTCTCTCCGTCTCTCTCTAATACATTGAACACACACTCACACACTAGCTCGCTCTCTTATACTATTGAGAGATTACAGCAGCAACAAATCCTCTCTCTGAAGCATCAATCAGCAGACCAGTAGCCCACACATTGAAGCGGAATTAAATGTAATGTATTTTCAGAGCTCTCACACCGCCTGCTCCCTCCTAACATTCGACCCTTATATAATGGTCAGCACTATCACACTTCAGGTAGATCATCATCCCGTCACTTCAATGGGCAGTGAGCCTCCGCTGTTAACACAGTGCACTAATGTTGTCCAGAGCCCTATGGTAATTCACTTTATAGGGAATAGCATGCCATTTGGGACGCAGCTTACTGCCCTTCCTCTATTTCCCTCCGTTTCACTGCAAATGGGGCTTTGATTCCATACAGAGAAGGCACGATGCATGCATTAGTAAGGCCAAGGTAAGGATATGAAAATTCATATAAAGAGTTACCCAGCAACCACCCAATAATTGCTACCTCTGAGGGAATCATTGAGGTTGGAGAGTAATGTTGACAAAAAATAGGCCACATTCACACAGAAATGTGTCATAAATAAACTGTGCTTTAATACCTATACGTGGTGTCTTCTTGCTCTTCTCTCTCTCTTTCTCTCTCTCTCTGTATCTCTCTGTATCTCTCGATCTCTCTCTCTCTCTTTCTCTCTCTCTCTGTATCTCTCTGTATCTCTCTACCTCCTTCCACCACTTATCTCACTTTGTCTTTGATAAATTTGCTGATGGATAGAAGAATTGAAGAAGTGGTTCAACAGACTCCAACTCCTGGCTGGCTCTCTGTACTAGGTCCTCTCTCTCGGGTCTCCCTATCATTACCTCCACTAGGCCAATTATTTGCACTGTCAGCCCATCTCTGATATGGCTTCAAAGGGGGAGGTATTTCAAGGTGACACCAGTGAAGAGGGGCTGATATGGGGGGGGGGGCTGGCAATGGTTTGAAGATCTTTTGATCACTTCGCGAATCGCTCCCCTCCTGACGAAAAGGGGCAAGGGAGGAAAGGATAGAGGTGTCAGAGGCAGAGCAGCTCGTTCTGCAGTGGAGCCTGTGTTGTCACTTTGTCTACTAAAAGCAGAGGGCTGGCTCAGGCTCCATCTCGCCCCCTTGTTCTGCAGAGGAGTTTAAAGGATGCAAGCAAAAGCTTCATAATCATGATTGACACAATGTTCTGTTGGGAAAAAATAATTAAATTGTAGGCTAATAGTAGGCCTAATTCAGGGATGGACAACTGGCAACTTCCTTTTGAAGGACCTAGGATCGGGGTCTCAACTTACTGTTGAGAGTTAGAATAGTGGAATACATGAGGTGCAATTTAGACATTTGGTTGTGCATCAGCAGTTTTTCTCTTGTTATGTCAGTCACTGATAGTCAATCAATTAGCCTATGTCAGCTAAAAACTTTTAGACTGCTAAATTCGTTTAGTGGTCAGCTATCTAAGTTTGTTATCATGGTCAAATTACTGTCCGGGGGGCCCGCATTGATTTTGTTAGTCAGTTTCACTCAGTTATCATATTAAACACTGCAAACATTTCTCTCCATCCTATGGCAAAATGTGTAAAATTGCAGTAAATTAGCTATTTAACAGCTCATTTTCCTCTCCGTGCCATAGATTTTTTTTAAAGAATGCCCTGAAATGTGTTCTAAAATTGCTAAATCTTCTCTCCACCCCATGGCAATATGTGTAGAATCGCAGCAAACTTGCTTTAAAACTGCAACATTTTCTCTACACCCCATGGCAAAATGTGTAGAATTGCAGGAAATTAACTCTAAAACGTTGTTTATTGAACCTTTATTTTGACAGGGAAGTCATACTGAGACTAGGGTATCTTTTACAGATAAGCCCTGCATAAATACACCAAACACACACAATATACAACAATACAAAACATATGAAGAAAAACAGACACGTTTATCATCATGGAGGTCTCCGATCATTACTCTGAACTAACCAAGGGGGACCAGAACATCTAAGTTCAGAGAGCTCTGTAGGTTGTTCCTCATAAAAGGCACAAAAAAAGAATAGTTTGGTCATTTGTAAATCTAAATTGAATTAATGATGATAGATACATAGGACGTTTCTGCATGAGTGCTTTGTAGAGTTATATACAAAGAGGCCCAACCCACTTTTTGATACAAAACACATTGGTGGGTTCTATAACCATCACCAGTATTAAACCTAAGGGCAAAGTGTAGATGCTGCTACATTCATATAGATTATATCCCCATAATCTAAAATAGACATAAAAGTGGCCTGGACAATTTCCTTCCTATTAAAAGGATTGGACCTTTTTTCGAAATTTTAGCCAAAAATGACATACCCAAATCTAAATGCCTGTAGCTCAGGACCTGAAACAAGGATATGCATATTCTTGATACCATTTGAAAGGAAACAGTTTGAAGTTTGTGTAAATGTGAAATAAATGTAGAGGAATATGACACATTACATCTGGTAAAAGATAATACAAAGAAAAAAACATGCGTTTTCCTTTTTTAAAATATATATTTTTCATCATCTTTGAAATGCAAGAGAAAGGCCATTATATCGCGTAGGAGTCTAAGTGCAATTTAGATTTTGGCCACTAGATGGCAGCAGTGTATGTGCAAAGTTTTAGACTGATCCAATGAACCATTGCATTACTGTTCAAAATGTTGTCTCAAGTCTGCCCAAATGTCCCGACTTGGTCAATTTATATATTTTCAATCACATAACCATAGAGAACATACAAAAATGATATGGTAATAAAAAATGTAAGTTTACACTCCCAGGAATGTCATAAAAGACAGAAAAGACACTAACTTTCACACATCTAGATGGGGGGCAAACACAGCAGGGGTTCAAACTGTAGAACCCAGTTCCTACATTGAATATAAAAATTGATTTTATCAAACAAAATTCTGCTAAATTTTATCTCTGGGACCCTCAGGAAGACAAATCAGAGCAAGATTACTGAATGTAAGTACATTATTTACCTTCAGAGGTGAATGTATCAAACCAGTTGCCGTGATAAAAGTTTTTTGTTATTGTGCACTCTCTTCAAACAATAGCATGGTATTTTTTCATTGTAATAGCTACTGTAAATTGGACAGCGCAGTTAGATTAACAAGAATTTAAGCTTTCTGCCCATATAAGACATGTCTAAGTCCTGGGAAATGTTCTTGTTACTTACAACGTCATGCTAATCACATTAGCTCAACCGTCTCACGGGGGGGGGGGGGGGGGGGGGACCGATCCCGTAGAGGTTAACAAAAGTTAGACATGCTTTGTTTATGTAAACACAGACACTAGACAGAGATATGGCTTTTTCTTTACAACTCTGCCTAGAAGGCCAGCATCCTGGAGTTGCCTCTTCACTGTTGACGTTGAGATTGGTGTTTTGTGGTTTCTATTTCATGAAGCTGCCAGTTGAGGACTTGTGAGGTGTCTGTTTCTCAAACTAGACACTCTAATGTACTTGTCCTCTTGCTCAGTTGTGCACTGGGGCCTCCCACTACTCTTTCTATTCTGGTTAGAGCCACTTTTTGCTGTTCTGTGAAGGGAGTAGTACACAGCGCTGTATGAGATCTTCAATTTCTTGGCAATTTTCTATGGAATAGCCTTCATTTCTCAGAACAAGAATAGACTGATGAGTTTCAGAAGAAAGTTCTTTGTTTCTGGCCATTTTGAGCCTGTAATCGAACCCACAAATGCTGATGCTCCAGATATTCAACTAGTCGAAAGAAGGCCAGTTTTATTGCTTGTTTAAATCAGAACAACAGTTTTCAGCTGTGCTAACATAATTGCAAAAGGGTTTTATAATGATCAATTAGCCATTTAAAATGATAAACTTGGATAGGCTAACACAACGTGCCATTGGAACACAGGAGTGATGGTTGCTTTTTGTACCTCAAGGAACTCAGATTTGACCTCATCTACCTCGATGGCCTGAGTTCTGTCATTGAGATAATAATGAAACCATCGGCAAGCATCAGTACCGAACCTTATTGACAACAGCATATTCAACAGAATGACATGGTTCTACAGTATCAAAAGCTTTTGACAAGTCTACAAACATGGCAGCACAATCCTTTCTATCATCTAACAAGCCGTAGTGGTGCTATGTTTAGGTATGAATCAATCCGGACTGATTAACATTAAGAATACCATTTACAGATACTAAATAAGATAGCTGTTTCTTGACCAATGACTCTAGTATTTTCGCAAGATAAGGAAGCCTCGAAATGGGTCGATAATTATCAAGATCTCTATACTATCCCCATCCATGTGGAGTGGTGGCACAAAAGCTGCTTTCTACACTTCTGGAATATTTCCTGATACTAAAGTTAAATAAAAAAAAGTGTGTTACTGAGCCAGTAATGATGGGGGGGGGGGGGGGGGGGGGGCTGCATACTTAAGCAAATACGGGTCCAAATTGTCAGCGCCTAATGACTTCTTGGTGTCGATAGCTAATAAGGCAGCAAGAACTTCAGTTTCTATGAGCTGCCGAAAAGAAAAACCCTGACTACTTAAAAAATGTCTTTCCGCATTGCTCGCAATGTGTGTGGGACTTGAATGAGGGTATGAAGACCCGCGAGCAGCTGCGGACCCTCATGATGAGTTCCAATTTTTTGTGGCCCTCACCCCCATCAAAGTTGCCCATCCCTGGCCTAACTGCTGTGACCGATTAGATTAGATTTAAAAATCATAGCAACCTATCCAATCTCTGACCAGGGCTGGGCCCCACTGTCCTTATCTCAACTGATGTACTTATAGTAGGCTACAGTGGGTCACAAATTTAATCATGGAGTACAAATCTGCTTTGTAGTTTTTAGGAGAGCTATATTACCGGTACATACACTACTAATCCCAAGATCCTCAGTGGAGGGCGTGATTTCCGAGGTCTGTGTTGCTAGGGAAGGTGGTGCTGGGGACCTGTTGGAAATGACGGGAGAAGAAATCAGATTTCAATATCAAGACCAAAACAGTACGCCTGGAATATAGCAAAGAAACTTCACCAGATCTGCGTGCTAAGGGTGTGTGCTAGTTCAAATGTATATTCATGCATTCAAACAATGCATCGTTCCGGTGTGTGAAAGAATCGCTGTCCAGCTTGCTAGCTAACTCAGTTGTGTTGGTCCACTTATACCCACCTGTCCGGCTAGCAAGCACGCCAGCTGGCTAACTAACTAACTAACTAACTAACTAACTAACTAACTAACTAACTAACTAACTAACTAACTAACTAACTAACTAGTTAGTTCATCGAAAATCGATTCTAGTGTCTTCTCCAAATAATCAGAGCTAGTTAGCAAGTCTAAATTGTTATGGATATAGCTATGGCTGCTTGTTCTGTTGTAGCAAGCAAATGTGCTAACAGTTGGCTAACTGGCTAGACTCAAATTAGCCAGCTAACGTTAATTAGCATGCTAGATAGCTAGCTAATTGATCTAGTTTTGAGGACAGCACCCATGCTGTCACTGACTAAGTAGCTTGCGTTTCCAAAACACCAGGTGGCTGTCAGATTAATGTGAACTTTGATATTCATTTGAGTATATCTGTGTCTGCCTTTACTGTGGATTAACAATTCAAAACATTAACAGGGCTACCTGGGGGATATGCTATTCAATGCGTGTGATTTATAATCCTACAGATCCCTGGTATCACGCCCTATTTGATAGTCAATTCATAGTCTGTGCTAGGACTGAGAGTACAATAACAAAGTTTACATTTCACTTTGATTGCCAATAACACACACGGTATGCAAACTAGTATGCAATGAGTCTTCTCCCCTTTATAAAAATGATTGACAAGACCTGTATACCCAACCATAGGGTGTGAATAACCATGGAGACCTTGATAAGTGCGGTGGCCCCTCGGTCCCCAGCCCCGGTGAAGAAAGCCTCGGAGGTGGATTTCAGGTCGGGGGTCATGCTGGAGCAGCTGTCGTCTCAGGTGTCTGAGCTGGTCACCCTGGAGCAGGGGGACTTCGGGGACCAACTGGCCCTGGAGGTCCACACGGCCAAAGACTTTATCTTCAACATGCTGGGTAAAGCTCATAGTAACAGAGAATGTGTTGTGACACACTGAGGTTAACATTCTGAAATCATTACATGGTAAAATATGTATGGTATACATTTATTTTATATATTGTGTGTTTGGTGAACACTTGTAAGTTATGTGATTGTAGTGTGTAGCAGTGGAGGCTTCTGAGGGGAGGAAGTCTCATAATAATGGCCGGAATGGTATCAAACGCATGATGTTTGATTCCAGCCATTACACTCCATTTCAGCCATTATTATTAACTGTCCTCCCCTCAGCAGCCTCCATTGATGTATAGCCTATTCATGAGAAGGACAGATAGAAGAAAGGTGTTGGCTGTGTTTGTGTTGTGTGTCATACTCCTGATATGTATATAAGTACTTTTCAGCCAGGTGAAGTGAGGTTGTTTGTCCAATAGGTGGCACTCTTCCCTCTCTGCTCTGCCACTGCCCGCCCCTAAGCTCTCTCCTTTTCTCTCCTCTCTCCCTGCCTGTCCCAGTGCAACTGGAACCAAGCCTCTTTGGCCTGTATCCCTCCCTGCATGTCCCTCACTTTTCTCTTTCTTTCCTTCTTCTCGCTCTCGCTCGCTCTCTCGTGGCCTGTTTGTGGATCATGTGCAGCTTGAGAGGGAAACACAATGCAAACAGTCTAACTGGCTATAAGTCCACTCTCCCCGTCCATCTCTAAATCCACTCTCCCCGTCCATCTCTAAATCCACTCTCCCTGTTCATCCCCATGTAACAATAGCTGTGAATAGGATCCACTATTGGCATGGGTGTATTGTTTGCCCAAAAATATCATAGCTGACAGCCAACCCTCCTCCTGTATCTCTCTCTATCTTCTGCTAATCAAGTCAGATATTGGATAAGCTGTATCTCTCTGCTTCTCCTACTTTGGTTCTGTGCTTGCTAGTCTAGCATCCTCTTTTCTCCTCTTGCTCTCTTTCTCTCGCTCTTTCTGTCTCTCTTTGTCTCTTGCTCTCTTTCTCAATCTCTTTCTTGGTCTCTCCCCCCCCCGCTCGTAAACACTTAACCCTCTACCCCCAATTTAGTGACTCCCACTGTGTACCCAGCTCTTTTCATACCACATTCTTTCTTAACTCGTGTGTCCTCACACCACCACGTTTTTGCTTCGTTTCCTGGCTCCTTTTTCTTCTTCTCCCACTCGCTGTCTCCATTGACAGTCAGACTGACAGCTAAAAGCTTCTCTTAAACACGTCGCAGTGGGGTTTTTTCCTACAGTCTAGCTCCCTGTATAGCAGCCAAAGGATAGGATCTATTTCTCCCATCACCCCACCCCCCTCTCTCTTTTGCGCTCTCTTTCTCTCCCTCTATCTGCTGTTTCATTTCCAACTCTCTGCTGGAGAACAGAGATAATGTGAGTGTAGGATGTATGATTGTGTTAATGCACTGTGTTCATTAGCTACGGTAGTAGCACTGCCACTTTTATTTTTTTAAGGACCTTGAAGAGGATGGAGCCTAGGCAGTGGAAAGGGAATATCTGCCCAGCTACTAGGAATGTTAAAATGGGCCCTTTATATGGAACACTTGGAGTGTGTGTGTGTCTATGCATCTGTGTGTCTGTGCATCTCTGTGTGTGTATATAAGTGTTGTCACGATACCAGAATTTTGACTTCGATACCAGGTTTAGGATACCGAAGCAATACTCAATACCGTAACGATACCGTGACAAAAACGGTGAACAATGTTGATGACTGGTAGAACAGAATATCTTCTATTCTATATGACATTTCTTCCCAAAATAAAACACCATGTTAAATAACAGAAGAATTACCTCCAATTTCCCTTATTCAAAACCATATGTTTTAAAAAGTAATTTGATACATACCAGGGTTGATTTGCTCATATATGGCCATAATATTGGGTCAAATGACATCAATTAGACCTGCAATTAATGTTTCATTACAGATAAATAATTGCATGTATTAAATTAATAGTTTAGTTCCAAAACAACATAAAAAAAACACTGACGCTCATTTCTGAAACTTTTACGTTGCAATAGTCTAGACGCCATAGAAATACAATTGAATTTACACAGCATACTACGAGTCCCAGGGTGCAATGCTCCGCCCAGGGCTGCTGGCTGGCTAGTGGCTACTGCTAGTAATCCTAGACAAATGCTAAGTAGTCAAAATATATTGCTGTCAAGTTATGAGTGCATTTCACATTGCACAAAGGTAATCACATTATAATGCCCAAATGAATGTCATGCTGAATATATTTCCATGTCATTGTCACTCAAAAATTATTAAAATTTAGTAGAAGAACAAAGTTGCAATGCAAATGTCGTATAAAATAGTTTGCTTTATTTAGTTTCACTTGGAACTGAACCTTCCATTGCACTGCTTTGTGTCATGTTTTGCTTAATTGTTTCAGTGGGCTGGCCCTCATCTGCTCTGTAATCAACGTATTCCCATAGTTTGCTTCTGCAGCCAGTTTTGTCAACAAGCTGCAGGCAAGGAGGTACGATGTTTTGGTTTCAAGAAGCCACGCTGTCGATATTTTCTCTCAAAAGTGTTTTGCGCCGTGTCAGCTGCATGGGGCATCCTGGCTAGCTACTGCCCCCTTGAAGATGCAGACAACTTACTAGGCAGACTTGATCCTCTCAATCCATATATGAGGTGAGACCCATTTGACAGAAGTACCGAAAGTTAGAAAAATTCTAGTACCCGAACCGTTTTTCATGTTCTAGTATTGAAAAAAAATACAGCGTTTCCGAAATACTATGCAACACTAGTGTGTGTGTCTGTGCATATAATGTGTTTGACATCCTTTCCAGTTGGGTCTTTTTATAAAGGTTTCTCTAGCCTAGTTTAAGCAGCAGGTGGCTCCCCACTGGCCATTAAGAGCTGACAGAGATGGAGAGGGAGACGAGAGAGATTGCACCACACGTTGAAGCAGCTGCACAGATCCAAGGAAGGAAGAAACACTTTATTTACCCAGTAGCTCCTTAGTTAACTGTTTTAGGCTAGCCTATAGCATGGAGCTATAGCATGGAGCTAGCCTACCTTTGGAGAAAAAAAATGCCTCCAGTAGTCCCACAGGACTATATGGGTTGGTGGGAATGCAGAAATGTAGAATAATGACTAACATACAGTGCATTCGGAATGTATTCTGACCTCTGCCCTTTTTCCACATTTTGTTACGTTACAGCCTTATTCTAAAATAGATTATGTATTTTGTGTACACAATACCCCATAATGACAAAGCGATAACAGGTTTTTGTATTTTTTTGCAAATGTATATATATATATATATTTTTTTAAACATACGCCATTTACATAAGTATTCAGACCCTTTGCAATGAGACTCGAAATTGAGCTCAGGTTCATCCTGTTTCCATTGATCATCCTTGAGATGGTTCTACAATTCAATTGATTGGACATGATTTGGAAAGGCACACACCTGTCTATATAAGGTCCCACAGTTGACAGTGCATGTCAGAACAAAAACCAAGCCATGAGTTTGAAGGAATTGTCCGTAGAGCTCCGAGACAGGAATGTGTCAAGGCACAGATCTGGGGAAGGGTACCAAAACAATTCTGCAGCATTGAAGGTCCCCAAGAACACAGTGGCCTCCATCATTCTTAAATGGAAGAAGTTTGGAACCACCAAGACTCTTCCTAGAGCTGGCCGCCTGGCCAAACTGCGCAATCGGGGGAGAAGGGCCTTGGTCAGAGAGGTGACCAAGAACCCGATGGTCACTCTGACAGAGCTCTAGAAGGACAACCATCTCTGCAGCACTCCACCAATCAGGCCTTTATGGTATAGTGGACAGACGGACGCCACTCAGTAAAAAGCACATGACAGCCTGCTTGGAGTTTGTTAAAAGGCACCTAAAGACTCTCAGACCATGAGAAACAAGATTCTCTGGTCTGATGAAACCAAGATTGAACTCTTTGGCCTGAATGCCAAGCGTCACATCTGGAGGAAACCTGGCACCATCCCTAAGGTGAAGCATGGTGGTGGCAGCATCATGCTGTGGGGATGTTTTTCAGCGGCAGGGACTGGGAGGCTAGTCGGGATCGAGGGAAAGATGAACGGAGCAAAGTACAGAGAGATCTTTGGAAAGACCTGAAAATAGCTGTGCAGCGACGCTCCCCATCCAACCTGACAGAGCTTAAGAGGATCTGCAGAGAAGAATGGGAGAAGCTCCCCAAATACAGGTGTGCCAAGCTTGTAGCATCATACCCAAGAGGACTTGAGGCTGTAATCGCTGCCAAAGGTGCTTCAACAAAGTTCTGAGTAAAAGGTCTGAGTACTTATGTAAATGTGATATTTTAGTTTATTTTTGGTACATTTGCAAAAATCTAAACCTGTTTTTGCTTTGTCATTATGGGGTATTGTGTGTAGATTGATGACGGGGGGAAAAAACGATTTAATCCATTTTAGAATAAGGCTGTAAGGAAGTGGAAAGAGTCAAGTGGTCTGAATACTTTCCGAATGCACTGCAACAAGTGATTTTTCTTATTTACAGTAAGAAGAGAGATATCTTGTAAGGTTGTAGGTTCAAGTCTGTCAGATAAAATGCTACAAGTCTTTGCTGAACCAGTAAACTACTTGTGCTTTCTGCTCTGGATACGCTGTGAGTAATCCTCCATGTTTCGTTTTTCACTTCCCTTCAAAGACAGAAAAAATGACTTGGAGAAGAATAACACCCACTCCTATCAAACTAAAAACAGAATTCTGTTATCGCCATGGGTTCTCTCCCCATCTTCAGCCCCCACTTCTTAGGCTGGTTTTTACAAGCCCGTCCTTTTTCATGTGCCTTTGAACACCAGACTACTGGTGACCCCCTTCCCCACAGATCTCATTAAAAAAGTATTTGCTTTATACCGCTTTATAGTCGTTTTAATTCAAACACAAATAAGGCTAGAGAGGAGAGAGGGGAGAAAAAAGGGGGAGCTCCATTTCAGATTCGGCCGACTCACCGAGGCACAATAACAAAAGAATGAGGCACAAGTCAGGCAGTGTCTCGAACAAGTCCAGGCGTGCGAAGTCAGGAGGTTGCCTAGAGTTGAGAGACGTAAAGACAAAGCAAAACAACCCAAACAAACTGTTGTTTTGTCTCTTCCCGCCGTGCTTGTTTATTGTTGTCTGAGTGTCGGCTTGCCCCGCCAACAGTGGGATCACCCCCTGTATGCAACAACCAATCAGAGAAAAGTGTATTCGGAAGGGGACTCTTCTGGACAGATGGGCCCACATGTTGGGGTTCCGTAGGTGGGAAAATATCTCTGTGGAAACCTTCACTGACACTGTCCTATAGGATCAAAATCCTTCTACATACTCGCCAATTATCTTATTCAAAAGTGACAGATATGCAAAACATTTTTGTTTTCAAGGTCATCGCCTATTTTAAGGACCTATTGAATACTATTTTGTATTTTCTGTACCTCACTTAGCCTTCGCTAAGATCAAGCTAGATTAATTAAAAGTCTATGTGTGTGTATTTTGGCAGTGATGTCAGCACGACTGAATCTGAATGTAAATTGACCGTTGTTTGATTGTGTGGCTGGGCTGTAGCAGCTAAGTTGTTCCGCCTGTGTTCAGGTAATGATCGGTTGTGCAATGGTTGTTGAATGCTTTCAACTCTCCCATAGGACTTGTGTCCTCAGTGTGTCACACACACACTTTTTGACTAATGCCGCCTACGGTCCACTTTAGCTCTCTGGCAGCAGCTTCCTCTCTCTCTCTCTCTCTTCCTCTCTCTCTCATATATACAGTGTACAAAACATTAGGAACACCTGCTCTTTCCATGACAGACTGACCAGGTGAATCCAGGTGAAAGCTATGATTGTGTATGTGTGCCATTCAGAGGGTGAATGGGCAAGACAAAGATTTTAAGTGTCTTTTGAACAGGGTATGTTAGTAGGTGCCAGGCGCACCAGTTTGAGTGTGTCAAGAACTACAACGCTTGTGCGTTTTTCACGCTCAACTGTTTCCTATGTGTATCAAGAACGGTCCACCACCCAAAGGACATCCAGCCAACGACAGGCCAGTAGTCGAAAATGGTTAATTGATTAAAGAGGACAAAGGAGGCTAACACAAATTGTACATAGCAACAGATGGGCTATAGTTCGTCAACTGACAGTCCAGTACGAAAGGTTGCTGGATCGGATCCCCGAGCTGACATGGTCAAAATTGGTCGTTCTGCCCCTGAGCAAGGCAGTTAATCCGCTGTTCCCCGGGCACCGATGATGTCGGTTAAGGCCGCTTAGGTCAGTCAATCCGGAAAATTTCAAGAACTATAAAAGTTTCTTCAAGTGCAGTCGCAAAAACCATCAAGCGCTATGATGAAACTGGCTCTCGTGAGGACTGCCATAGGAAAGGAAGACCCAGAGTTATCTCTCCTGCAGAAGATACGTTTGAGTTACCAGCCTCAGAAATCGGCAATTAACTGCACCTCAGATTGCAGCCCAAATAAATGCTTCACAGAGTTCAAGTAACAGACACATCTCAACATCAACTGTTCAGAGGAGACTGCGTGAATCAGGCCTTCACGGTCAAATTGCTACAAAGAAACCACTACTAAAGGACACCAATAATAAGAAGAGGCTTGCTTGGGCCAAGAAACACGAGCAATGGACATTAGACCGTTGGAAATTTGTGCTTTGCTCTGATGAGTCCAAATGTGAGATTTTTGGTTCCAACCCGCCGTGTCTTTGTGAAACGCAGAGTAGGTGAACTGATGATCTCTGCACGTGTGGTTCCCACCGTGAAGCATGGAGGAGGTGGTGTGGGGGTGCTTTCCTGGTGACACTGTCTGTGATTTATTTAGAAATCAAGGCACACTTAACCAGCATGACTACAACAGCATTCTGCAGCGATACGCCATTCCATCTGGTTTGCGCTTAGTCCCACTATCATTTGTTCTTCAACCGGACAATGACCCAACACACCTCCAGGCTCCTAGGGCTATTTGACCAAAAAGGAGAGTGATGGAGTGAGATGGTTTGGGATGATTTTGACTGCAGAGTGAAGGAAAAGCAGCCAACAAGTGCTCAGCATATGTCGGAACTCCCTCAGGACTGTTGGAAAAGCATTCCAGGTGAAGCTGGTTGAGAGAATGCCAAAAGTGTGCAAAGCTGTCATCAAGGCAAAGGGTGGCTACTTTGAAAAATCTAAAATATATGTTGATTCGTTTTTTTTTGGTAACTACATGATTCCATATGTGTTATTTCATAGTTTGACTTCACTATTATTCTACAATGTAGAACAGAGTGAAAATAAAGAAAACCGTTGAATGAGTAGGTGTGTCAACTTTTGACCGGTACTGTGTATATATACACATACTGATTGTATAAAACATTATAAACAACTTCCTATATTTTTTATAGTAGTCTCCTCCGACGTTCGATAACACACACCAAGTCTCACGGCGACGAACAGCTCTGCGTGTGTTTGCTGTGCCCCCAGAGTCTGTACGCTCCCCCCCTAGTGTAGGAGGGGATGGTTTCTTAACAGGCAGCAGGAACATTACAACTCATTAACTACAGACTGATAATTAACCAGGCAAGTGCTGTTGTATGAACTACTACAGGCAAGAGATCTCTCTCTCTCTCTTTGGGCTCTGTGTCGCTCTCGCTCTCTCCCCCCCCCCCCCCATTTACTGAATCACTTTTAATGTACAGTACATAAAAAGCTATTTGACATTTACTTCATGTGAAAACCCAAACGGATGTATCATAGTCATAACACAATGTGGTTTTAGTTTCTTTAGCGTACATTGATCCCCGAACACAGTCCATCGCTCCATTAAACTCTGTACTACAGCATTTGAACACAAACACATTTTAATGTTTCAATCACCTTCGTTTTGCGGCCTGGTGTTCGATAGATAGCCCCTGACCCTCTTCAGCTTCAAAAGAAGGTTTCTCGCTTCGACACCCAATTGGATTAGATGGGAACAAAGTCTCCCTCTGTTTAATTTTAAGAATGAGCGAGGCCTATTTTAAGATCTGGAAATGAAAGCTAGGCTAATCTCCGGGCTTGATGTGAACGCATAAACACGGTCGGGGGGGGGGGACACACTGACTCTTTTGTGTGTGTTAATCCGTCTCTCTTGAGTCTGAGTACATTTCTCTGTATTTTAAAAGGAGCAAGGGCTCGTTTTAGAGGCTAATCGTTTACGTTTTAAAAGACTCAGGGTTTGAAGCCGAGCGAGAGTGCTCAATGGCAATTGAATGAACGGTCTCCGTTGGAAGGATCTGTGTTACGATTTGTTGGATGGTCTGGCCCCACGTCTTTGTTATAGAGAAGGCCTCCTTTCTGACATCCCAACCTTTCCCATTGTGAGTCGACGTGTTTACACAGCTACTCTTACCCTTTCTCTCTCTTACGCTTCATCCCTTCTCTCCTCATCTTTTCACTTTTTTTGCGCGCCTGTATTTACATTTTAGTCATTTTATCCAGAGCGACTTAGTGTTAGTGCGCTTCATCTTAATATAGCTAGGTTGGACAACCATATCACAGGCACAGAAAGGGGGGGAATAAATCATTCTTTTTAATATTTTTATCTCTTTGTGTAGTACTGGCACCCACACCACGAGCATTCCTCTCTTTCGTTTGTGTGTGTGTGTGTGTGTGTGTGTGTCACGGTTCCCAGAGTGGCTCTATGGAAATGAGATCTGCTATGCTTGACCTCCCAGAGACCTGCTGGTGGATGCATAACACTGTGGCTGTTTTGAATGGGAAATTGATGAATTAATTATAGTACTCAAACACAGTGAGTTAAGTCCTGGTTTCAAAATGTTCAAGTCCATGCACTTTAGTTTTTCTCAGCCCAGCTTCAAGGCTTTATTGGAGCCTCACCTAAGCTGAGCTGGTGTCCACGACCTTTGTGTCTAGACTTTGCGTCTAGTCACGACCTGGTGTGGGTTTTGTACCCCCCCCCCGCTCTCTCCCACGTTCCACCGTGCGCTCTCTCTCTCGTTCCTCTGCATGCTATAGTATTTTCTTCTGCTTCCCATTTGACCCAATTGATCAACTCTAGAGATAGACCCAAAACAAATCAGAGGAAGTTTCTGCTTGCTGTTTCTGCCCTTTGTCTGTCTGTCTGGAAGATATTTTCTCTCCCTCAGCTATTCTCGGCTTCTCTCAATGTTTGGGAAGAACTGACAGATTTTGATTTCTATATCTGATTACTTCTCTGCTTTCCTTTACTGTCAGTATAACACACACTGTAGATTGACACTGTCTTTGAAACGCTCTCTCTCTCACACACACACACACACACACACACACACACACACACACACACACACACACACACACACATCGACACAGGGCCTGTAATTGGATGAGAGAAATCGCGTTAGGAGCTTTAGGCTCCAGGCTGTAGTCTCAGTGTCTGCAGTTGGCAGTCGCACCACCCTCAACCCCCCCCCCCCCCCCCCCACCACCACCACCACCACAGCCTTCATATCGACCTCAGAGCCTCCCTGAAGGGATGGGTATATGGGTGTACTTCAGGTCAAAGTTGACAGCCTGGAAGGCATCACTGGGTCTGGTATCATGTGTTGAGAGTGACCTTTTAAGCCTGTCCGGCTCTAATCTTGCTTGACTGGAACACCATAGTTGAGAACACAATAAAGGGATTTGATTGGGTTCAGTATTTTTCATAAACTCTTTGGCAAAGAGGAGAGTTTTGGTTTGGGCTGGGTGGGGAAATTGTTTGCCAGAAGCTAGATTGATAGGATGTTATATACTATTCGAAAGCTGTTAGTTTAGACTTTTCTTTATTTTTTTCTCTCACGCACTCTCACGATCTCTTTTCTTTCCTCTCCCTCTCTTTCTCATTCCCTCTCAATCTATCCCTTCCTCCTCTCTCACTCTCTCCCTCCGTTTCCCCTCTGTCTGAGTTATTGCAGTTTGCCCAGTCATTTTGGCTGTATTCAGTAAAGACTCCCCCTAGGAGGATAAAGTCAGGGTTGGTTGAGGACGACCAGCTAGCGTGGAGAATAACATAAAACCATGCGCTGCGCTCGCTGAGGGAGCTGTGTAGACCTCATCTATTTTTATGTCAATATCGCCACTGCTGTATTTCATGAATGTATGCTTTGCCTTCAGAAGAAACAGAACGGCTCAAGTATTGTATTTGTTTTTAATGTGATATTACACTCATCCTCTGTGTGTGTGTGTGTGTGTGTGTTCTTCCTCTAGGTTTAGTACAGAAGGTGGACCAGCGTCTCCCGGTGGCCAATGAGTACCTGCTCCTGTCTGGGGGGGCCAGGGAGGGGGTTCTGGACCTCAACCCAGAGGAGCTGGGGGACTACGCCAAGGGGGCCGACTTCGACCTGGACTTCACCCTCCTGGTGCCCGCGCTCAAGCTCCACGACCGCAACCAGGTTGGTGCAGTAGGGACTGGGGATGTGAGACGTATTACTTCAATGTGTCTACGTTATTGATGAGAAGTTGTGATGTGTCTTATGGGATGTTTTTACTGTATACTTTCTGATATGGTGTTTTGATGCCAAACAAATCACTAGTATTGCCTCAGGAAAACAAGTGTAGCTTAATAGAGCGTCATCCCATGTCAACCAGCCCGTCACCCTAGACATGCGGCAGTCGGCCCCCTGCCACTCCTGGCTGTCCCTGCGTCTGTGCGACCCCAACACTCTGGCCAGGTGGAGCATCTGCTGCCAGGAGGAGAACGGATTACCCCCCGATGATGAGGAGGAGGATGAAGAGGAAAGGGGAATGGGTCACCAAGTCTCTGGTGCTGTTCCCCCCTCCCTCCATGTAATGCATTTTCTAACTTCTCTTGTTATTATTATTTTTATTGCTTTTAGTTTTATGAAAGTTAATAAAAATGTGTATTGGTTTTAGCTCAGTCTTTTATTGTGTTTTACTGTAAAGTGTGTGGAAATTATTTTAAAGGGATAGTTCAGTTATTGGCAGGGAAGGGGTTTTATGTACTTCCTTGGGAGTCAGATGAACTTGTGGATACCTATTTTATGTCTCTGCGTCCAGTACGAGGTAGTTCTGCGAGCCAATGCTAACTATCTTAGCGCGAAGATTGGAAGTCTTTGCACTAAACTAATGCCAAAATTACCCTTTAATTGCACTTGAACTAAAGTTGGGTCATGATTTGATTCCAGTCCCCCCACCAGTCTCTGGATGGGTGCTACTTCTCTCCCGCGCTGGTGGCTGACTGGTTCTGGGGGGTGGTGTGCGAGGCGGTGGACGAGCTGAGACGTTCACCACAGAGAGGCATCCCCATCCCGGAGAGGCTGGAGCGCAACGGTCCCCTGACCACCCTCATTCTTCAGGTAGGGATGAGTTAGTGTACGTCCCAAATGTCACTCTATATAGTGCTAATAGTAGTGTCTATATAGGGAATAGGAGGCCATAGTTGGCGTCTATCAATTCCAGAATCCGATTAATTGGCACTAGCAACCATCTCAACTAGTCGATTCTGGAAAAACTTGTGTTGAACAAATGTATTTACTTAGTCTTTGTTTAACCGGATAAGTAATTCAGAACATCTCTTTTAAATAATTGTGTTTCACAATAACTCGTTCCTACCTCCAGGCGGGGTCCAGTCGAGTGCTCTATGACCTCCTGCCTGTGGTGTCCTTCCGGGGCTGGCCCGCCGTGGCCCAGAGCTGGCTGACGGCCAACCACTTCTGGGACGGGAAGATCACGGAGGAGGAGGCCATCTCTGGGTTCTACCTGCTGCCCTGCCCGGCCCCGCTGGGGGGGAGGCCCGACCGGGAGTGGAGGCTGGCCTTCTCACGCAGCGAGGTGGGTAGTTGGTTAAGTTAGCTATTATTTTTGAGTAATTAGCGAGTTCAATAGATTGGGCCTCCTTCCTTACTTGGCCATAAAGGTTAGCTAGCTAGATGTTTTCAATTGCGACTCAGGGATATGACATTGTCACAAGCAGCAGGATGAACCGCAGATATTGCAGATGAGCGTTAAGCAAGACGATGCACTCACACAGAGTATATGGCCATAGAAGGTTAGCCTTCTACTTCATACTCTTAGTTGTTTCGGAAGTCTGCCCGATACTGCTTGGCAATTCCAAAGTAACAAAATGACAGTTTGCTGTTTGTGCTGTCATTCTGTTACCAAATTTTACATCTGCACTGTTTTTCAAGTAAATGTTTTTTGTCAAAATGTTCAGTGGAAATTGAAAAGTTGTCCTTGTGCATAGAGTTGTATGGTTTGACTTTGCAATCATTAGTTTTTGTTTGACATACATGCATTTTAAAGTCTTTCACTGTGCAATTGCCCTGCTATTTATTTTGTGCATTGCCAATTCTACCTTGTAAATGTTAGCTGAAGCTAAAGCGCATTACATGATCAAAAGTATGTGGACACCTGGCTGTCAAACATCTCATTCCAAAATCATGGGTATTAATATGGAGTTGGATCCCTCTTTGCTGCTATAACAGCCTCCACTCTGCTGGGAAGGCTTTCCACTAGATGTTGGAACATTTCTGCAGGGACTTTCTTCCATTCAGACACGAACATTAGTGAGGTCGGGCGATTAGGCCTGGCTCGCAGTCGGCGTTCCAATTCATCCTCAAAGGTGTTCGATGGGGTTGAGGTCAGGGCTCTGTGCAGGCCAGTCAAGTTCTTTCACACCGACAAAACATTTCTGTATGGACCTCGCTTTGTGCATGGGGGCATTGTCAAGCTGAAACAGGAAAGGGCCTTCCCCAAGCTGTAGCACAGAATCGTCTAGAATGTCATATGCTGTAGCGTTAAGATTTCCCTTCACTGGAACTAAGGGGCCAAGCCCGAACCATGAAAAACAGCGCCAGACCATTATTCCTCCTCCACTAAACTTTATAGTTGGCACATTGCATTCGGGCAGGTAGCGTTCTCCTGGCATTTGCCAAACCCAGATGGTGAAGTGTGATTCATCACTCCAGAGAACGCGTTTCCACTGCTCCAGAGTCCAATGGCGGGTGGCTTTACACCACTCCAGCCGACGCTTGACATTTCGCATGATCTTATGCTTGTGGGCGGCTGCTCGGCCATGGAAACCTATTTCATGACGCTCTCGACGAACAGTTCTTTTGCTGAACGTTGCTTCCAGAGGCAGTTTGGAACTCGGTAGTGAGTGTTGCAACCGAGGACAGGCATTTTTATTTTATTTTACGTGCTTCACACACTGTCCTGTTCTGTGAGCTTGTGTGGCCTACCACTTTGCAGTTTAGCCGTTGTTGCTCTTAGATGTTTCCACTTCACAATAATAGCACTTACAGTTGACCGGGGCAGCTCTAGCAGGGCAGAAATTTGACAAACTGACTTGTTGAAAAGGTGTTATCCTACGACGCTGCCATGTTGAAAGTCACTGAGCTCTTTAGTACGGGCATGTTTGTCTATGGAGATTGCATGGCTGTCTGTTCGATATTTTACACCTGTCAGCAACGGGTGGGACTGAAATAGCTGAATCCATTAATTTGAAGGGGTGTCCACATACTTTTGTGTGTATATATAGTGGAAGTACAAGATCAACTTTAAATATGTACAGGTTGAACTTTGAATATGAAAGTAGAAAGGTTCCCGAACTGTCTTCTAAATACAGTTGAAAATGAATCAACTGTAACATTTAACTTCAGTATAATATCCATCAGGACTGTCTCTGGTGCTGGTGTCTTGCTGGTGACATCCAATTTCCCCTTGTTTGTTTAATAAAGTGTATTTTAATTCAATTCAATCTGAACCACTGGCTGCCATATCATTGTCTGTCTCCAGGTTCAGCTGAAGAAGTGCATCCCGTTCCCCATGGCCCAGGCCTTCCAGGCAGCCAAGGCTGTCCTCTCCCGCCTCCTGGCTCGTCCCCGCACTGGCCTCAGCCCCTACCACCTCCGCACCCTCCTCTTCTGGGCCTGTGACCGCCTGCCCCCCTCCTACCTGTCTTCGCCTGACTCCGACACTCCCGCCCGTCTCCTCCTGGGCCTCCTGGATGACCTGGCCCACTGCATCTTGGGTAAGAACTGTCCCAACTACTTCCTGCCCCAGTGCAACATGCTGGAGCACCTGTCGGACAGCCAAGCCCTGCTGGTGGCCCGGAAGCTGGCTCACGTCCGCTCAGACCCCACCGAGCACCTCCGGGCGGCCCTGGACCAGGCACAGCAGGCAGGCCAGCTCAAGAGGAAGGCGGCGGGCGCCACCAACGGGCATGGCGGGTCACCTGGCCACAGGTATCCGGCCAGCGGCATCATCTCACCCTCGGACGACAAGCTGGCGGCCAGGCTGCAGCAGCTGGTGACAGAAAACCCAGGGAAGTCGATTTCTGTGTTTCTCAACCCTGATGATGTCACGAGGCCACACTTCCGCATCGATGACAAATTCTACTGACCCGAGGGCCTAGTGTAGTGTTGTGGTAGCCACACATACACACTCTCACACACAAGTAAAATAGCGGGCCAAAAGTTGACGAGTCAACCAGGATGGCTCGAGGCGCGAAACACTGCCGGTCGCTGCTCCCTATACTGCCCCCTCTTGGCGGCTAATGATAACGGCGCTAACTAATGAGTGTTAACGACTCTGCTGTAACTATAAGACACTGTACCAAAAAATCCATACTGCACGCTCCCAAGAAGATGCTAGCTCTAGAGAAACCAACACACTTTTATCGATTTAGAGACCCCGTGACAGAAAAAGGCTTGTTAAGTTGTTACCACGGAGACCACTGCTCTTTATCAAGCTTGCCCTAACGAGATGTTTTTTTTAGCTGGTGCTACAAAGAAAAGAAAGAATCGCTTTAGAACAAAGAAAGAAGCTGCTGCTTACAAAGGGTACGCCGTTTCATTCTCTTAAGGGTTTATGCTCGTCTCGTCTCTGCACACCGCTGAGAATACTGTATTCCCCCTTTTTCTGCCCAATCAAAGTGGGTGATAGCTGAATAAGAAATGGAGTATCAAGGTACTATGATGTAACTGAATGTAATTTGGTGTGGGGAAATGTCTTTGAACAGAGTGTTTTCTTTCTTCCCTCTTTCTATGTTTCTTTTTATCCCTCGTTCTCTCGACTCTCTGCCCCACTCTCTTTCTTTATCTCGCTCGTTTGCTATCTCTCAGGTATTTTGAATGTTTGTTTTCTATGTGACTCCAGACTCCCTCTGGTAGGGTTATGGTCCCCCATATCTATCTGAATGGTATAACCCAGGGCGGTCCTTCCATTTCAACTCTCACTATGTGGCGGAAGGCACCAAAGAGCCACACTGGAGGGGTGTTTCGAGGAGCCTTTCGGCGAAGCAATGTACCACCCCATAAGAAAGGTATCTGTATTCACTGACCCAGAGTCAGTCCGTACTGTTAACGCTCATATTCCCCACCTTAACAATCCTGACCAACATGCAGATCAGAGATCACCTTATCAATTTGCCTTTTATCCCCTGAAAGCTTGAAGAGGTTTCATCAAATAAGGGTCATATCATAGGGGCTATCAACTTAATTCAGTTCCTTTTTATTACAGTCCCTTTGAAAGCCTTCGAAAGTATCTTAACGGTGAGATGTGGTCATTTAAACGTTGTATGATATAGACCGACTACCTATAAGGAGACCGGTTGGGGAGGAGAGGTGTGAGGCAGGGTTAGCTGCTAACACGGTTGGCACACTGCTTGATTGTATTCTAATCTCTACGTTACGACATTACAGCATTACAGTACAGCCATGGCATGGCTAGCTACATCATGTAATCCCCCTGAGGCTTGTGTAAGGGCTATTTGCTTTGTTCTACTTTTTTTTCTTCCGTCTAGTTTGTGTGTGTGTGTGTGTGTGTGCGTGCGTGTGTGTGTGTGTGTGTGTTAAGATGGGGAGGTTAAGGTTTTTGTTTGAAACCCCCCAAAAAAGGCTTTTGTATTGTGTTCTCATATGTTTAATTGTGAGAGACTTGACTGGTTTTTGTGATGGTCCCTCCTGCTTAGTAGGCCTGTTTTAATAAGGTGTGTGTGTGTGTGTGTGTGTGTGTGTGTGTGTGTGTGTGTGTGTGTGTGCGTGTGTGTGTGTGTGTGTGTGTGTGTGTGTGTGTGTGTGTGTGTGTGTGTGTGTGTGTGTGTGTGTGTGTGTGTGTGTGTGTGATTATTGGATGACTGATCCAGGTCTTTAAATGTGCTGATGTAATGAGGGGGAGAGATCCAGAGAGATGGAACGGGAACAAACACGCAAATGTGCAAGCTACCCATCTACCCTCATCTCTTTCTGTGTGTGGGGGTCTTGGGGGCCCTATCTTGTCCACCCAGATGTGTGCTGTTAGCAGGGGGATGGATGGGGAGACAGGTCAGCCGCTGGCCCTTTGTAGAGATGAGCCCTAAAGGAAGGGGCCCCTGGGAACTGGGACAGCTGCTTGTCTCTCTCTCTCTCTTCATCCCCCTCTCCGCTCTCCGTACAGCTCCCATCTCTCTATATAATGTATATGTTTCTCTCTCGCTCCTGCTGGTTGAACAGCATTAATGAATTATCATGGTGAACATAAATGTTCATTCACACCATACACTCAGAACACTAGAGGTCAAAGAGAACTGTTATTTAGGATTCTTTAGAATTCTATGTTCTCTAGAACGTGATAGAATCACCGTACTACTGTATTGGTACTACTTGTATACATTGGTATTGCTATTTGAACAGCTTCAGTTAGTGGAGCGATTTAGGAACTACTAGTGAATTGTGTTGTCACTTCTGTTCTGTATAGCCTTGGTACAGGTGAATATGGATACCGTGACAAACCAAAACATGTAGTAATGGTTACTATACAGAAGAATGTAGACCCAGACGATAGTTAAGTGTGGGTATGTAAACGTCCAAGTATCAGATGTGTGTGTGGTCCTAGCACTTTCAATGTGGGTGTCTTCGACACACCACAGCCCGGTGTTGTAAGAATGTTTGTGAACGTTGCAAGAAAATGTATCAACGTTGTCAGGACGTTTTTGAGGCGTCCTTTAGAGATTTTTCTCCTTCCTGAATGCTCCCCTGCGTTTTAAAACACACCACAGTCCAACGTTGTGGTAAAGTTGTTTGAACGTGGGAAAGTTGTTTGACAGTTCCTCTAAAGTTTTAAATCCAGTGCTGTTTGAAATATGCACTGTCAAGAGTATCTCTCACGATATACCTTAATCTGCCTAGTTCGTGGGCATAGAAAGTAGTATGAAGCTTGAATCAATATTTAGCCTCTATCTGTGAAAAATGTAAACACACTTAGATCCTGGTGCAGAATATCAATATATAAAGTTAATGGCAGCAGTTTTATTCAATTCTGTACCCAATCTCACTTGGACTGTCTGCTGCAGATTGAGCTGTTGTGCCATTTCTATCTACAGGGATGATCATGTTAATTGTGAAGCTTAAAAGTCTATGTAGCAATCAATTAGTTCTGCCCAGGGTTTCTATATCTATAGAATACGAAATGTGTGTTCGATGATATGACATGATCAAACATTGACAGCCTTCTCCCATTGCTTCCCTGTTTGAAATCTGATATCATGTAAACGTCGGCGGCAATGTGAGGTCACTGTACTGCTAAAACTACTAAACGTTATATTATTTGGTGCTTAAACTACTGATAATTGTTTTTGATTGAAAACTGACAATGATTTGTAACACATTTTTCCGCTGCAATCACTCAACCAATCAATTGAAATATAGTTCATCAAAGGTATCCCGACCTAATTACCGTATACAAGTGCTGCAGTTTCGTCAACGACTCCACCCCATATCTGGAAATATTTGCAGTTAAAAAAATAAAAAAAATAAAAAAATAAAGTGCAAATTTAAGTAGATTTTCTGTTATCATGTGACTGTTATGCGGTATTGTTTTATTTGGGATGTTTTGAATGATGATCTTGAATGGTACTGCCGTAGCATGAAGTAAATCTGGGCATCTCAACTCTAACATTTTTGACTGTATAACTTCTTGGTGGAATAGCGTTAGTCTGGTCCCAGATCTAGTTGTGCTGTAAAGCCAACTCCTAAGGTGAGTCATGGGTAACTACCTCAACATGGCTGCCGGGACAAGGGTGTGTCAACGTAGACAGGCTTATCAACACAAGTGGCTGTATGGAAAGCCGACTGGGCAGATTTGTCGCCGCTCAAGTCTGTTTTGCATGGCTGCATCTCTGAGCATTTAGCTAACCCTTTTCCTAACCGTAACCTCATTCTTCTAACCTGATACGTTAATTATCCTAACCTGCTACTTTAATTATCCATGTTAATTATCCTAACCTGCTACTTTAATTATTTACATTTACATTTTACATTTTAAGTCATTTAGCAGACGCTCTTATCCAGAGCGACTTACAAGTTGGAAAGTTCATACATATTCATCCTGGTCCCCCCGTGGGAATTGAACCCTGGTCCCCCCGTGGGGAATGAACCCACAACCCTGGCGTTGCAAGCGCCATGCTCTACCAACTGAGCCACACGGGAATTATCCACGTTAATTATCCTAACCTGCTACTTTAATTATCCTAACCTGCTACTTTAATTATCCACGTTAATTATCCTAACCTTCTACTTTAATTATCCTAACCTTCTACTTTAATTATCCTAACCTGCTACTTTAATTATCCTAACCTGCTACTTTAATTACCCTAACCTGCTACTTTAATTATCCTAACCTGCTACTTTAATTATCCTAACCTGCTACTTTAATTATCCTAACCTGCTACTTTAATTTTCCTAACCTGCTACGTAAACAAGCATCAGTAATACCACACAGGAACTGACCAATGAAAATCTGTTAAGAAACAGAAAACACAACTCAATCAAAACCATCCAACAAATCAAACAGCGCTGATGTTACTTACACCCATCGCTGATGATCCACCCACTTATTTCGCCACGCCCACTTTCAGACACATTTCGCGTCTGCAGTTACCTGTACTTGCTTAAGGTTGGCATGAACAGATCTGGGACCAGGCTAGAAGGACGTTAACAAGGTCTGTTGGCACAGTTGGTTCAAGCAACATCAGGGTTTGTTGTTTTGATCCCTACATGGGCTACATATCATTGGTGTGCTGGGGAAATACATCTGGCATCAATTGAAAGTACTCACCCCCCTCCATTTTGAGTGTTTTATGACTCTAGGAGTACTGTAAGTCATTCAAAACGCCTTGTGAACTTCCAGCTGTGGATCTGAAGATATATTAAAGTCAACATATTAGCGAACCATGTTTTTTCCCCAGGACTCAACAATTTGCTGTATAATAATGCGTTAATTTGAAGTAACTTTGGATAAAATAATTTTCCCCATTTATCATATTAGGACATTATGTAAAAATCCTATCAGCTTGGAATCAAGTTTCCTTCCTTTCTGTCTGGGTAGCAATACAGTGCAGTTCCAACAGAGGGTGCTAGAAGACAGCACTTCTGCCTAAATATAGCACCATGTACTGTCTCCCCAGCTCTGCTCCTCTCAGATAGTCACACTGGGATAAGAACATCAGGAGAGGTTCCAGAGGAGAAAAAAATGGCATGTGTCTGTGGCCCCTGTACACACTCGCAAACCCACACTAATCTGGACAATTTGCCCTGGTCAAAAATGACTCAGAAACATACACTCGCAGAGTTGCTTATACACACTGACACACACACACACACACACACCCTGACTACCACAGTAGCAATCTGCTGGTCTATTAAGAAGATTACAAGGCCAGGGTCTTTCAGGATTGTGTGACTGGCCTGGCACAGCATTGACCTCACTACCAGTTATATCACCCTAGATCAGCCCTCCAGGCCTGGCTGTTGCCAGATTGGCTGATCCATGGCTGGGGATGAGACAGCAGGGGTCTTCCTGCGTCACTAAAGCACAGAGGAGATGAGGGAAGGATGGAGAGGATGCAGGCAATCCTAGATCCCTTAGGTGTATAGTGGTAGGGGGAGAGAGAGTGCTCTTTTCCGTTCTCCCTCTCATCTGTCAGTGTGCTGGGCTGCTGCTGTATAAGACACACTAGTGACTGAACGCTCAGGATATTCTCTCCAGTCTGGGTATAATTACCTATACATTATCCTCATTATCACAACACAGCTACCAGTATATGTGCAGAGACTACACTGCAGGGGTTCTCAAACTTTTTTGGCCTGTGACCAATTTTGATTTCAAAACTTTTCCCAGACCCCACCATGTTAAAAGAAAAGAAAAAAAAGTGATGAAATCAGCGGCCAATGTTTTGAGTTGCACCCCCTTTTGCTCTCAACAGCCTCAATTCGTCGGGCAAGGTGTCGAAAGCGTTCCACAGGGATGCTGGCTCATGTTGACTCCAATGCTTCCCACAGTTGTATTAAGTTGGCTGGATGTCCTTTGGGTGGTGGACCATTCTTGATACACACGGGCAACTTTTGAGTGTGGAAAAACCCAGCAGCGTTGGAGTTCTTGACACAAACCCGGCGCGCCTGGCACCTACTACCATACCCCGTTCAAAGGCACTTCACATCTTCCTTTTTGCCCATTTACCCTCTGAATGGCACACACACACAATCCATGTCTGTTGTCTCAAGGCTTAAAAATCCTTCTTTAACCTGTCTCCTCCCCTTCATCTACACTGATTAATGTTGACATCAATAAGGGGATCATAGTGATCACTCGGATTCACCTGGTCAGTCTGTCACGGAAAAAGCACGTATTCCTAATATTTTGTACACTCAGTGTACGTGTTCCTGAGAGTATCCTTCAGTGATGGGGTCATAATATTTTGTAGTTTAAACCATTCCAAAGATTGAGCCACATTTGTAGGAAGAAAACTGAAACCACTATTTATTACAACCACATCTAGAGGTTACTGACGTAACCCCGGTACTATGAACCAAGCGCGATTTACAGTATCTCTCGCGACCCCATTTTCAGACCCCTAGTTTGGGAAACGCTGCTGTAATGTGTTTTAACTTGTATCTGTTATATAATTTGATGTAGACTTATATTTTGAGGAGTTTGGTTAATGTGCACAAACTTGCTGTATCTATTTGCATGTTTGTCCTTAGACTGGTGACACCATTCAGTCTCCCCTGTCCTGTGTACAGGTAAAGTGGGCCATTGTAACCTCACGGTTAGGATGCTAGTGAATGAGGCCAGGTGGGAACCCTATCTAACTTCAGACAGACATGTAAAGTAGACTTGGGCTGTAGGACACTATATCACTCAATAAACATTGGTCACAGTCCTAGTGTGAGATGTAACAGTCTCTAGAGGTCAAACCGGAACTGATGGTAAATGGTCTCGAGGTCAAACCGGAACTGATGGTAAATGCTCTCGAGGTCAAACATGATCTGATGGTAAATGCTCTCAAGGTCAAACCGGATCTGATGGTAAATGCTCTCGAGGTCAAACATGATCTGATGGTAAATGCTCTCGAGGTCAAACATGATCTGATGGTAAATGCTCTCGAGGTCAAACCGGATCTGATGCTAAATGGTCTCGAGGTCAAACCGGATCTGATGCTAAATGGTCTCGAGGTCAAACCGGATCTGATGCTAAATGGTCTCGAGGTCAAACCGAATCTGATGCTAAATGGTCTCGAGGTCAAACCGGATCTGATGGTAAATGGTCTCTGTTCTGCCTAGTGAGAATGTGAAGCTCACCATTACTGTTTCAAACATATACACTATAGGGAATGAACACAGGCCTACTGTACAACACTACCTAAAGCCAGGAGAGAGGATATGGAATGAACACAGGCATAGATATCCCTAATCAGTCTTGATGTAGACTACTACCACCCACTGTTTGTGTGTACTGCACTTTAGTAGCTCTTATTTAGGAAGGAACAATTTTAAAGAAACAAATTCACTTCAGAATATTTGAAGGCATGACCATATTCCTGCTTGACTCTCCGATTCCCTTACTAAAGTCTGTAATTACTGGGAGATTTAATTCATACGGGGCGAGGAGAGCAGGGATGGAGAGATGGAATCTTTGATCTGCCACTGTATTCAGAGATGCTGTAACAGAAAGGGAGGAAGAGAGAGAAAGAAGAGAAGTTGTTTGTGATCAAACGGGCTTCTACTTACTACTGTATTATCAATCTCTCTGTATCTCTCTCTCTCTGTGGAAACCGGAGGGAGAAGGCAGAAGACAACTTCTCAACCTGCGTCAGCACGCCCGCCCCCCTCCAGAGAAAAACACAATTTAGGGATAATTCATCACTGAGGAACGGAGTAATGAGGGAAAGGGATGTTCATTGGTTAGGGAAGTGGACAGAAAAATTGCTTGCAGGTGGTTCCAAAGTCAGGTGGGACAGTGCAACAGTGGCTGAGATACTCTATACTGAGCAGCAGCATAGTCAACATTTAAATGTCAAGCCATATAATAAGGTAGAGGTGATACTTAATAGTGAAAGAAGCTGTGAAAAAGCCATACCAAACAGTGGAAAGGGTGCTGGTGTCAAGCAGGCACAGAGTCGTATTCATTAGACACCAAACAGAAGAAAACAGACAAACAGGGAGGGACTTCCTGAAATAGTCCACGAAGAAATGTTGGTTTTCACTTCCTGTTGCAAAACGTTTTGCTACGGTGTGCACTAAGGAATAGGACCCTGAGGTCACCTCCAGTATTATGAGGTTAGACCAGAGGAAACCGAGGGAGGGAATAAATAAGTTTGGGAAGACACCCAAGCCTAGCCTGGTGCCAGATCTGTTTGTGCTGTATTTCCAACTCCTTCCCAGGCGTTGCCATGGCAAGACAGCCCAAACAGATCTGGGACCAGGCTAACCCAGCTCTGATGTGAGGTGTGCCTATGGAATGTCGCAGTAGTAGCAGCAATCTGCTCTCTCGCCCCAGAAACTCTTAATACATAGGATCCTATAATGGAGATTAATGTATACTGGCAAAGGAACAGGTTCTCACTGAACGATGGAGGGAGGGAGAGAGAAAGGAGGGAGGGAGGGAGAGCGAGCGAAAAGGAGGGAGGGGGGTATTTGAAGGAGAAAGGGGGACAAGGAGAAGCATTGATAAAATTAGGGAAAGGAGATGGAGAAATGGAGTGTTCACCCTCAGGTGAAGAAACAGATGTAAATAAACAACAATAACAACAATAAATAAAAACAGAGCGATTATGGAACTGCTGGTGTCCCTGTACGACTCCAGAACTACCCTGCAGTACTGAGTGGTGACAATCTCAACACACACAAAATACACACCACCAGTAATACATTTAATTCAATCAAATTGAATTAAAAACACAAAATGAAACAATCAGTTGTGCTTTTAAATGAAAAGTATGGAAAATGAAGATGAGTAATGAAATAAACCGATTTTCGATTTTCGCCTATAATGACATACCCAAATCTAACTGCCTGTAGCTCAGGCCCTGAAGCAAGGATATTCATATTCTTGGTACCATTTGAAAGGAAACACTTTGAAGTTTATGTAAATGTGAATGGAATGTAGTAGAATATAACACAATAGATCTGGTAAAAGATGATAATACAAAGAAAAAAATATATATTTTGTATTTTTTTGTATCATCTTTGAAATGCAAGAGAAAGGCCCTTAATGTATTATTCCAGCCTAGGTGCAATTTAGATTTTGCCCACTACATGGCATCCGTGTATGTGCAGAGTTTCACACTGATCCAATAAACCATTTCATTTCTGTTCAAAAGTTTGTATCAAGACTGCCCAAATGTGCCTAATTTGTTAATTAATAACTTTTCATGTTCAAAATTGTGTACTCTCCTCAAACAATAGCATGCTATTATTTCACTGTAATAGCTACTGTAAATGGGACATTGCAGTTAGATTAACAAGAATTTAAGTTTTCTGCCAATATCAGATATGTCTATGTACTGGGAAATGTTCTTGTTACTTACAACCTCATGCTAATCGCATTAGCCTACGTTAGCTCAACCGACCCATGGAAGGGACACCGATCCTGAAGAAGTTTTAACATGGGGGGGCTGGCCTTTTTTGCATGTTATTTTGGCATTAATACGTGTCACATATCAGTTTGCAAACAATGTAAAAAAAAATATATTGAGTTAAAAAAGCTGCATACAAACATGGTCTCTTTTTTTGTTTTCTTGAGTAAGGCAGCTCCAAAATGCAGGTGTTTCAGCCTAGCTCAGTGCTTTTTGTTGTGGTGGGGCAAGCCAGCAGAAAATACGGAGCGTTGCGCCGTGATTGGCTCTGTTCTGTCACTCATGGGGACACTACGTCACCGCCAAGTGTAAGGGTAGAGCTTGAAAATTCTAGCCCCTTGGGTGCTGCCATAGTTACATTAGAAGTGCCCATCCAAGAAGGCTCAAGGTCATTGGACACACATAAAATGACGTCAAATCACGTTATATGTACAGTAGCTTTGATTGGACTGATCATGTCAACATCATTTCAAAATCTTAGCTAGCAGTCATCATCATGAATCAAGTCGACAATCTACTGGCAAATCCATTTTAATCCTTGTTATATGAAGAGAAATTATAGATAAAATGTATCGGTGCTCATTGGACATAAACATTACACTACAAGTTGGAAATCGCACATTCAACAATGAGTGGTTTGGAAGGAATCGGCGACAGTGGCTAACTGCAAGCATTGCAAAGAAATCACTAGCCTGCTATTCATTGGAGTGTCTGTGTGGTCCCAAATCTAGGATTAAGGAGCTCTTTTTCAAGTTTAAAAGGATAAACATTCAACATTGACCATGCTGTCAATGAAGCATGATTTGTGCAGTGCTCAAAAGAACTGTTAACTCTGAACTACAAAAACTTGACTTCAGTGAGTTCAAGACAACTGGGAAGTCGGGAATAAACAAGCTCCGACTGGGAAAATAAGTTTTGAACGATCATCCAACTCGGAATTGTAAATCCAACCTCTTTCTAGAGCTACGACCTGAAGATCATTGATGTCATCATGATCCGACCTTGTTTTTTCCGAGTTCCCAGTTGTCTTGAAAGCACCATAAATCCAGAGAATGCCAGACTTTGATGACAAAATTTGCCTACGAAGGACCGCCACACAACCTTCCTTTTCAAGTGAGCACAGCACAACAAGGTAAGTCCAAAAATGTATTGTATGTTGCTGCATGATGTAATATGCCAGGGAGATATGTTTACTATAGCTAAGAAAGTAATACTAAGTGTATGCTTTGTTGTAAGACGTTAGTAGCCGATGTGCATCACCCTAATAATTTGGTCTATTCACCCCTCTTAATTTTGCCTACTGTTCTGACTTGTTGGTGCACATGTAGCCTATAAACTGTTTTAAAGAAATGTAATCATTGAATACTGTAAGAGCTTTTATTGTCTGCTTATATGCCCCCTGTATTTATCCTATGGTTCGGACTTGGTGTACAGGGAGAACACTAAGAATAGCCCATGTTCTGAATTCTGTCTCTGTACATTTCAAACGTGCTAAACAAATAGTTATATTGACTACGTCTGTCCTAGCTCGCTCATTAATGTCTTTATCGAAATTACGGATTACCTCTTATCCGCTTGTCGTCCCCTTATGCCATAGTTTGTACATCTCAATTGTCATTAGAAACCACATCTGTTTAAGCAAGTCAGCCATATCAGCTATGTTTTTTTAAAGGCAGTAAATGAGGCTGAATGAACTGTTTTGCTGCCAGACAAGGCTCTGCTGATAGCCAGGTGTAGCAGTGGTAAGATGTTGGGACAGCTTTATGTAGGCTGTGTGTTTGTCACCATTATAATGCAATTAATTTAGTGTTGTGTAGTGTTGCCCCACCAAGACTTACATGCTAAAATCACCACTGCTGGCGCTAAGGGGAGGGGTGGCAATATTTGAGGTGTCCTTAAAAAAGTCACAATTTCATGCAGCGCTAATGGGAAGTTTTAAGACTCACAAAAAGCAGGTCTTAAAGGTAACAGTTGATGATAATGGCATGATTTTGACAGCGGAAGCCAAGCCCAGCCCAGCCATGACGCACAGTGCCAATGGAAGGAGAGATGTGCCTTTTGTGCCGGTGAATCTCGTATTTAGAAACATTAAAAAAACATTTATTTCCCCCCTATTTCGTTTAATTTGATAAAAAAAAACAAGAAATTATGAAAATAATGTCTTGAGACATTGGCCTTTATTTTCAGCTGGCACTAAGTGGGTGCAAGTGTCAAACACACGTTAGTTTGCAATTTCATCATGTAAAAACTCACGTACAGGCATTTTCCAGCCTTCCCCTTAATCAACGCTGGTTTAGCAGCGTTGCATAGGTGCATCTTTTTATCCTGGCCATTAGCCAAAAGTACCTTATAAATTAAGTTTTTTTTAAAGGGTCTACTGATCATTTTATTCGTTTTTTTGCCCTCCTGCTTTAAAAAAATTCACAATTGACATACCTGCATTTCGCTTATGCAAGTATATCCATCCCCAGGGAAGGGGAAGGAGAGCGGTAGAGGGAAAGAGAGGGAAATAGAGAGAGGAAGGAGGAAGGGGGTTGGATTTGGAGGGGAAATGGGGACAAGGATGAAGGATGGATAGATTAGGGAAAAGAGATAGAGAAATTAAAGGAACGTTGACCCTAAGGTGAAGAAACACAGACGTAAATAAACAATGACAGCTGGTGTCCCTATATGACTCAAGTCCTACCCTGCAGCACTGAATGATGCCAATCAACACACACACCACCAGTAATACATTTAATCAAATTGAAATGAAAAACGCACAATGAAACAATCAGTTGTGTTTTAAATGATAAATGAAAACTAGTCTCTCTTGTCCACAGCCATTGTGTAGGTAGGTTTTAATCCTTTTCAGACAGGAAAATGACCTTTCTGCTGATATACTTGTAACAGGGATGGTGAGCGTCAGTTTCAGGAGCGTGTATACCTCGGGTAAGTTGGTGGTCAGGTCATTTTTCACGAGTGATTGCAGCAGCTCACCTGGTGGCATCAGCATAGATTAGATGCAGCTCCTTTTTCAACCTCTGGTTGTCAAAGAAAGGGCACTTCTGGAACAGCTGTGTGAGTACTCTCAGGAAACCCCTCTGCCTTTGAGTAATCAGGAAATGACCCAGGATCAAGAACATGGAAGAAGTCGAGGCTCTTCATGTCAGAAAACCTCTGGGTCATGTGTAGGTTAGTTCCTTTGAGAATTTCGAAGTGCAGTCATCGGTATCTGTCCAGGGAGCTTGGGTCATTGTCAGAGTTGTCCCAGTGGTTTTATTTTTATTTATTTATTATTTTACCAGGTAAGTTGACTGAGAACACGTTCTCATTTACAGCAACGACCTGGGGAATAGGTACAGGGGGGAGGAGGGGGATGAATGAGCCAATTGTAACCTGGGGATTATTAGGTGACCGTGATGGTTTGAGGGCCAGATTGGGAATTTAGCCAGGACACCGGGGTTAACACCCCTACTCTTACGACAAGTGCCATGGGATCTTTAATGACCTCAGAGAGTCAGGACACCCGTTTAACGTCCCATCCGAAAGACGGCACCCTACACAGGGCAGTGTCCCCAGTCACTGCCCTGGGGCATTGGGATATTTTTTAGACCAGAGGAAAGAGTGCCTCCTACTGGCCCCCCAACACCACTTAACTTGACTCCCTGCTCATTTTGATGCAAGCCACGACAGCATCTTTTGCGTCTTTCATCTTCCATTCCAACCATCTGGACAGTGTTGTCATATATCCCTTGAAACTTTGCATCACTTCTGATGGCTTTCAATGTATTCAGTGTACTTTCAACCCGTACACAAGAATGTCTTACGTCAAGATATTTGCTTTGCAGGCCCTGAAACAGTTAGTTCTGTGAGCAAAAATGGCCTTGAAAACACCAAGTTAAAAAATTAACATGAACTCCTTCAGTTTCTGTTTCAGAGCACTGCTCTGGGCAATTTAATCTTTATCCCAGCCGAGCTATAAAAAAAAAACTAACAGGAATCTCTTCCACATAACACCCTTATCTTTGACATAGCGTGCTCTGATTGTCAACTGACATTTGCAGGATATGTCTGTGGTGTCATCCATCTGGACTGCTATGAAAGGTGCTGAACTGATCTAACTATAAATTTCACTTTGTAACACATCTGCGATGCTCTGAATGATGTCATTCTGTATGGTGTTTGATATACCTGTAAATACAGTGCTTGTCGCAAGGTGTTCAGCCATGGCAGTACCGAACTCTGCAAATGCATTGACAAGTTCCACAGAATGACCTTTAAGTCTTGTTGATGACTCGTCACGCCTACTGAAGGCTTGCTCCTGCTCTCCCAGGTACATTACTGCGATGACCAGTTGCTTCAGAATGTCTCTGTTTTTATTCACCTGTTCGTTGTGCCTCTGGACACTGTGGCCTGATTGAGAGCCTCGTTCATCCAGACTCGACCAAAGAGCTTTACTTTCAGGCTCGCCATAATGTGTTTTTGAGATTTTCCATGTCGGTCAAGTGACCTGTCCAGGTTTGTAAGATTGGAAAGACGAGTGGTGGTCCAAGGGTTATTGAGCAAACGTGCTTTTGTCAAATAGACGGGATGACCGGCAAAACAGCTTCTTTAGCCTAGCACACCCAGCTAGCCAGTTGGTCCTATTGTAATTCTAAGGGGTTGAAAGATCAGGTCCCACCCTGTGCTCTTCTCCCCTGCACATGCACAATATCCAATTTTGGGGTCTGTCTCCCATTCTCCTTGATTTTTAGCTGCTGCTCAAATGACAATTTTACAAAATCGTTTTGAACTAGAAACTCTAGATCCCCATCTCCAACCATAGCTAGCTAATTCAGGAAACAGACCAGAAGATAACAGTGACGTTTTGCTTTGGTGTGATTTGATTGGACTGAAGCCGAATCCAAACTGGCATCCCTTGACATTTTTTTACTTCTGAATCAAGACCATTCAGAGTTGAGCTCGCTCATCTCAGCTCAACGCTGATTGGCTATTATTTTATATTTTTTTATCAAGGGAAGCAAAACGTTAGCTGGCTTCCCTTGCTATTAAATTCAATGCTATGGGCGGCAACATGTTATACTCTTTTTGACCAGACAGCATCCGATACATGGGTTATACACAGGCTACTGAGAGAGAGGGGCGCTGTGTCCCTGGCTCTGATGATTTCTCCATTGAGATATAGATTCAGCCTGGCCACTTGCAAACTTAATAAAAATTTAAAAACACAGATATGAAAAATAAAGTGTATATATATATTTTTTTATTTCACCTTTATTTAACCAGGTAGGCTAGTTGAGAACAAGTTCTCATTTACAACTGCGACCTGGCCAAGATAAAGCAAAGCAGTGCGACACAAACAACAACACAGAGTTACACATGGAATAAACAAGCGTACAGTGTGCAAATGGTGTGAGGAGGTAAGGCAATAAATAGGCCATAGTAGCAGGTCATTTCAATTTAGCAAATTAACATTGGAATGATAGATGTGCAGATGATGATGTGCAAGTAGAAATACTGGTGTGCAAAAGAGCAGAAAAGTAAATAAAAACAATATGGGGATGAGGTAGGTAGATTGGATGGGCTATTTACAGATGGGCTATGTACAGCTGCAGCGATCGGTTAGCTGCTCGGATAGCTGATGCTTAAAGTTAGTGAGGGAATATAATTCTCCAGCTTCAGCGATTTTTGCAATTCGTTCAGGTCATTGGCAGCAGAGAACTGGAAGGAACGCTGGCCAAAGGAGGTATTGGCTTTGGGGATGACCAGTGAGATATACCTGCTGGAGCGCGTGCTACGGGTGGGTGTTGTTATCATGACCAGTGAGCTGAGATAAGGCAGAGCTTTACCTAGCAAAGACTTATAAATGATCTGGAGCCAGTGGGTCTGGCAACGAATATGTAGTGAGTGCCAGCCGATTAGAGTATACAGGTCGCAGTGGTGGGTGGTATATGGGGCTTTGGTGACAAAACGGATGGCACTGTGATAGACTGCATCCAATTTATTGAGTAGAGTGTTGGAGGCTATTTTGTAAATTACATCGCTGAAGTCAAGGATCGGTAGGATAGTCAGTTTTACGAGGGTATGTTTGGCAGCATGAGTGAAGGAGGCTTTGTTGCCGAAATCGGAAGCCGATTTCTAGATTTAATTTTGGATTGGAGATGTTTAATATGAGTCTGGAAGGAGAGTTTACAGTCTAGCCAGACACCTAGGTATTTGCAGTTGTCCACATATTCTAAGTCAGAACCGTCCAGAGTAATGATGCTAGTCGGGCAGGCGGGTGCGGGCAGCGAACGGTTGAAAAGCATGCATTTAGTTTTACTAGCGTTTTAAGAGCAGTTGGAGGCCACGGAAGGAGTGTTCTGTGGCATTGAAGCTCGTTTGGGGCTTTGTTAACTTCTTGTGGGCAGGGGCCAGCATTTTCACTTTCGGAAAAATAGCATGCAATAATTCAACTGCCTGCTACTCATCCCCAGAATATAAGATATGCATATTATTAGTAGATTTGGATAGAAAACACTCTGAAGTTTCTAAAACTGTTTGAATCATGTCTGTGAGAATAACAGAACTTATGTAGCAGGCAAAACCCTGAGGACAAACCATTCAGAATTTGTATTTTTTTGATGTCACTGTCTTTTCAATTAGTTTTTTTTTAGAGACACCAGATTTCTAATGGACTTGCTTGCAGTTCCTACCGCTTCCACTGGATGTCACCAGTCCTTGGAAATTGGTTGAGGTTATTCCTTTGTGTACTGAAGAAGTAGGGCTATCGTAAATGAGGGTCACATGAAGTAAATTTTTTGAGAGAGCCACGTTATGAAAAAAGTTGTGTCAGTTTGTTTTATTTTGTATTGGACACAGATCATCCCGTCTTCAAATTGATCGATTATTAACGTTTAAAAACACCTAACGTTGTATTACAAAATTAGTTTGAAATGTTTTGGTAAAGTTTACATGTAACTTTTGATATATTTTGTAGAGAAGTGGCGATAGTTGGAAGCTGTGTTTTTCTGGATGAAACGGTCCAAATAAATTGACATTTTGGATATATATCGACGGAATTAATCGAACAAAAGGACCATTTGTGATGTTTATGGGACATATTGGAGTGCCAACAAAAGAATTTCGTCAAAGGTAAGGCATGATTTATATTTTATTTCTGCGTTTTGTGTCGTGCTTGCAGTGTTGAAATATGCTACTCTGTTTGTTTACTGTTGTGCTGTCATCAGATAATAGCATCTTATGCTTTCGCCGAAAAGTATTTTTGAAATCTGACATGTTGGCTGGATTCACAACGAGTGTAGCTTTAATTTGGTATCTTACATGTGTGATTTAATGAAAGTTTGATTTTTATATCATGTTATTTGAATATGGCGCGCTGTATTTTCCCTGGCTATCGTTTGCGTCCCACCTGCCCCAGAGAGGTTAACACAGTGTCCAAAGAAGGGCCATATGTATACAGAATGGTGTCGTCTGCGTAGAGGTGGATCAGGGAATCACCTGCAGAAAGAGCGACATCGTTGATATATACAGAGAAAATAGTCGGCCCGAGAATTGAACCCTGTGGTACCCCCATAGAGACTGCCAGAGGTCCGGACAACAGGCCCTCCGATTTGACACACTGAACTCTGTCTGAGAAGTAGTTGGTGAACCAGGCGAGGCAGTCATTTGTGAAACCAAGGCTGTTGAGTCTGCACATAAGAATACGGTGATTGACAGAGTCGAAAGCCTTGGCCAGGTCGATGAAGACGGCTGCACAGTACAATATTTTATTGATGGCGGTTATGATATCGTTTAGTACCTTGAACGTGGCTGAGGGGCACCCGTGACCAGCTCGGAAACCGGATTGCACAGCGGAGAAGGTACGGTGGGATTCGAAATGGTCAGTAATCTGTTTATTTACTTGGCTTTCGAAGGGCAGGATGGATATAGGTCTATAACAGTTTGGGTCTAGAGTTTCACCCCGTTTGGGATGACCGCGGCAGCTTTCCAATCTTTGGAGATCTCGGACGATACGAAAGAGAGTTGAACAGACTGGTAATAGACAGATCATTTTAGAGAGGGTCCAGATTGTCTAGCCCAGCTGATTGGAACGGGTCCAGGTTTTGCAGCTCTTTCAGAACATCTGCTATCTGGATTTGGGTGATGGAGAAGCAGAAGTAAAAAAGCTGGGGAGGCTTTGGCAAGTAGCTGCGGGGGGTGCGGAGCTGTTGGCAAGCATGGCCAGCCGTAGCGAAATGTTTATTGAAATTCTCGATTATAGTGGATTTATCAGTGGTGACAGTGTTACCTAGCCTCAGTGCAGTGGGCAGCTGGGAGGAGGTGCTCTTGTTCTCCATGGACTTTACAGTGTCCCAAAACTTTTTGGAGTCAGAGCTACAGGATGCAAATTTCTGTTTGAAAAAACTAGCCTTTGCTTTCCTGACTGACTGACTGCGTCTATTGGTTCCTGACTTCCCTGAACAGTTGCATATCGCGGGGACTATTCGATGCTATTGCAATCCGCCACAGGATGTTTTTGTGCTGGTCGAGGGCAGTCAGGTCTGGAGTGCACCAAGGGCTATATCTGTTCTTAGTTCTACATTTTTTGAAAGGAGCATGCTTATTTAAGATGGTGAGGAAATTCATTTTAAAGAACGACCAGGCATCCTTGACTGACGGGATGAGGTCAATATCCTTCCAGGATACCCGACCGCTCGCAGAAGTGTTTTAGGAAGTGTTTGACAGTGATGAGGGGTGGTCTTTTGACCGTGGACCCATAGCGGATGCAGGCAATGAGGTAGTGATCGCTGAGATCCTGATTGAAAACAGCAGAGGTGTATTTGGAGGGCAAGTTGGTCAGGTTAATATCTATGAGGGTGTACATGTTTACGGATTTTGGGTTGTACCTGGTGGGTTCCTTGATAATTTGTGTGAGATTGAGGGCATCTAGCTTAGATTCTAGGACTGCCCGGGATGTTAAGCATATCCCAGTTTAGGTCACCTAACAGAATGAACTCTGAGGATAGATGAGGGGCAATCAATTCACATATGGTGTCCAAGGCACAGCTGGGAGGTGAGGGGGGTCTATAACAGGCGTCAACTTAATTCTGGAGAGATTAATTTTTAAAATTAGAAGCTCAAAATAGAAGTTTGAAGACCTGGAAAGTATGACAGAACTTTGCAAGCTATCTCTGCAGTAGATTGCAACTCCTCCCCCTTTGGCAGTTCTATCTTGATGGAAAATGTTGTAGTTGGGGATGGAAATCTCAGAATTTTTGGTGGCCTTCCTAAGCCAGGATTCAGACACGGCAAGGACATCAGGGTTGGCGGAGTGTGCTAAAGCAGTGAGTAAAGCAAACTTAGGGAGGAGGCTTCTGATTTTAACATGCAAGAAACCAAGGCTTTTTCGGTTATAGAAGTCAACAAACGAGAGTGCCTGGGGACACGCAGGGCCTGGGTTAACCTCCACATCACTCGAGGAACAGAGGAGGAGTAGGATGAGGGTACGGCTAAAGGCTATCAAAACTGGTTGTCTAGTGCGTTGGGGACAGAGAATAAAAGGAGCAGATTCCTGGCCATGGTAGAATAGATTCATGGCATAATGTACAGACAGGGGTATGGTGGGGTGCGGGTACAGTGGAGGTAAACCCAGGCATTTTGTAACAATAAGAGAGGTTGCATCTCTGGACGTACTAGTTATGCTGGGTGAGGTCACACTGCAGATAGCCCGGTTAGCCAATGTGTGGGAGCATTGGTTGGTCGACCCAATTCAGGTAGTATGTACATGAATGTATAGTTAAAGTGACTATGCATATATGATAAACAGAGAGTAGCAGCAGCGTAAAAAGAGGGGTTGGGGGGGCACACAATGCAAATAGTCCGGGTAGCCATTTGATTACCTGTTCAGGAGTCTTATGCTTGGGGGTAAAAACTGTTGAGAAGCCTTTTTGTCCTAGATTTGGCACTCCGGTACCGCTTGCCATGCGGTAGTAGAGAGAACAGTCTATGACTGGGGACTGTGGCCGTGGCTGGGGTCTTTGACAATTTTTAGGGCCTTCCTCTGACACCGCCTGGTGTAGAGGTCCTGGATGGCAGGCAGCTTAGCCCCAGTGATGTACTGGGCTGTACACACTACCCACTGTAGTGCCTTGGGGTCAGAGGTAGAGCAGTTGCCATACCAGGCAGTGATGCAACCAGTCAGGATGCTCTCGATGGTGCAGCTGTAGAACCTTTTGAGGATCTCAGGACCCATGCCAAATCTTTTTAGTTTTCTGAGGGGGAATAGGCTTTGTTGTGTCCTCTTCATGACTGTCTTGGTGTGTTTGGACCATTCTAGTTTGTTGTTGATGTGGACACCAAGGAACGTGAAGCTCTCAACCTGCTCCACTACAGCCTCGTCGATGAGAATGGGAGCGTGCTCGGTCCTCCTTTTCCTGTAGTCCACAATCATCTCCTTAGTCTTTGTTACGTTGAGGGATAGGTTGTTATTCTGGCACCACATGCCCAGGTCTCTGACCTCCTCCCTATAGGCTGTCTCGTCGTTTTCGGTGATCAGGCCTACCACTGTTTTGTTGTCTGCAAACTTGAGGAAGGGTATCAAAATATTTCTGCAGCATTGAAGGTCCCCAAGAACACAGTGGCTTCCATCATTCTTAAATGGAATAAGTTTGGAATCACCAAGACTCTTCCTAGAGCTGGCCGCCTGGCCAAACTGAGCAATCGGGGGAGAAAGGCTTTGGTCAGGGAGGTGATGAAAAACCCGATGTTCACACTGACAAAGCTCCAGAGTTCCTCTGTGGAGATGAGAGAACCTTCCAGAATGACAACCATCTCTGCTGCACTCCACCCATCAGGCCTATATGGTAGAGTGGCTAGATGGAAGCCACTCCTCAGTAAAATGCACATGACAGCCCACTTGTAGTTTGCCAAAACTCTCAGACCATGAGAAACAAGATTATCTGGTCTGATGAAACCCAGATTGAACTCTTTGGCCTGAATGCCAAGCGTCACGTCTGAAAGAAACCTGGCACCATCCCTACGGTGAAGCATGGTGGTGGCAGCATCATGTTGTGGGGATGTTTTTCAGCGGCAGGGGCTGGGAGACTAGTCAGAATCGAGGGAGAGATGAACGGAGCAAAGTACAGAGAGATCCTTGATGAAAACGAAAGTTCACCTTCCAACAGGACAACAACCGTAAGCACACAGGGAAGACCACGCAGGAGTGGCTTCGGGACAAATCTCTGAATGTCCTTGATTGGCCCAGCCAGAGCCCGGACTTGAACCCGATCGAACATCTCTGGAGAGACCTGAAAATAGCTGTGCAGCAATGCTCCCCATCCAACCTGACAGAGATTGAGAGGAGCTGCAGAGAAGAATGGGAGAAACTCCCCAAATACAGGTGTGCATAGCTTGTAGCATCACACCCAAGAAGACTCAAGGCTGTAATTGCTGCCAAAAGTGCTTCAACAAAGCACTGAGTAAAGGGTCTGAATACTGAATATTACATTTTTGGGGGGGAAAAACAATTGCAACATTTTCAATATGGGATATTGTGTGTAGATTGATGAGGGGAAAAAATATTTAATCCATTTTAGAATAAGGCTGTAACGTAACAAAAATGTTGAATACTTTCCGAATGTACTGTATGTACTTGAGCTTGCCTGCTTAATTGACCAATAGAGCAGTCCCAAAATGGCAAACCCCATCCATCTTGCAATTCAGGCAGGCTAGAGCTTAAGCTATTTGAAATATTTCAAATCGTATTTGAACCCAGGTCTGGCAGGAATACACATCAATACAGTATGACTGTGCCATCTATGGGGAAATAAAATGCCGTATAATTTATGGGTTATTGTTACGCCTCAGATATTAGCCTCTTAGAGGGCAGTGATTACCCTACGACCTGTTATTGATCCCTCTGTTATGGTGTTTATTTACCAGTTATTACCATGGCCATTACAGCAGATGCTCACATCGATTCTACTGTTCGAGGAGCAGCAATTCTACAAGAGGGGACCCAATTGGCTTTGAACTTGAACTCTCCACACACATACATACATGCAGATACACATAGGAAAAAATGTATGCTGAACAGATTTTCCACCCCTCATCTTTTTATATCTCTCTCTCTCTCTCTCTCTCTCTCTCTCTCTCTCTCTCTCTCTCTCTTCTCTCTCCTCTCTCCTCTCTCCTCTCTCCTCTCTCTCTCCCCCCCCTCCCCCCCTTCATCCCTCTCTTCCTCTTGATGAGTAGGTCCAGTCTGGGTAACGCTGAATAATTCGGAAGCAGACCGGTATTTATTATAGCACTTAGTTTAATAGGATCAGCTTTATAAAGGGAGTGAAGACTGTGTGTGTGTGTGCGTGCGTGCGTGTTTTTGTGTGTGGAGCTTCAGTCGCCAGACGGCCACAGTTGGGAGATGATGGGATATCACTTATCCCCACCTCCATCCCTCCTCCCATCCCTCGTTCACCCACCAAAAGCACTCTCCCAGTCTACTAGAATAATTGATTCTAAGAATGCCAACTCATTGAAAGCAATACAAATGCAAACCACGACCTGCCTACGTAAGCACACACACACACACACACGTGCGCACAAATGCATGGACTCATACACACGCAGGAACATAGCGCTTACGCACACACTGCTGAGGGAAATTAAAATGAGGTGCGTGTCGATGGAAAATGGAATTCCTAATGGGACGCCCAATCCGCCTGTACAGTCTGTGTGCGTGTCACCACCACAGACTATGTATTGATATTGAGGGACAGAGGGAGGGCGAGGGGGAGGGAGAGGGTGGCAGTATTGGCTCCTGTACTGATGAGGCTAAAATGACAGAAACATCATTTTACTAGCCACTCCTCCAACCCTCCCCACTCTCACACCTCCAATCCACAGACCCTCCCACACCCCTTCTCCGACTGATTAGTCCCTGTTCTGGGCCTCAGCTACCTGCCCTCATAAATCATAATGTAGGAACATTTATTCTGCTTGCCTGACTATTGTTTGCTTCTTTTTTTCTTTAATTTTCGCCTAGATATCTGAACACTGGAGAGGAGAGATTTCCACTGGCCCCACATTCTACTGGGAGGGTGGTAAAACTGTCAGTAATATACAGGGAATAAATGCAGGCATTAACACGCACCCATACACACACACACACACACACACACACACACACACACACACACACACACACACACACACACACACACACACACACACACACACACACACAAACACACAAACACGCAAAAAAAACACACACGTCCCCTCGACTCACACGACACACACCTCCACCACTATAATCTATTATTCTGGGTGTTTTTCGACCCATAACAATAAGCGACTGAAAAGCTCATGTAAATAAATCTTGGGGAAAAAGTGTAATCCAATTGTGCACACCTGTTTTCTTCTGGGATTGCAGGAAAGGTAGAACAGTCCCGAGATAAATAAAAGTGGGGGACAGTGGATTGGAGCGGAGGAGAGGAACGGGACATTTAGAGGCATGTGGGCACGTTATGTTTCTGATATTGCTGTTGTGTCAGGGAAATGGTGTGGATATACTAGTACAACAGCAACCCAGAAATAGGTGTGTTTGTGTGTGTTGTTCGTCATGCCTCTTGCATGTGTTTGCCGGGAAGAGAAAAACAAGCTTATCGTGGGAATACATTCAATAAATACAGAGAGAAGACTGGACATGCAAGGACTCAAGGGTGGCTTAAGTGCAGAATAATGTTCTCACAAGGGTTCTGTATGTTCGGAGTACACACACACACGCACACAAGTACGCGTGTGTACTCCGAACACATAGAATCCTTGTGAGAACATGGTTCTGCACTTAAGCCACCCTTGAGTCCTTGCGCGCGCATACACACTCCCACACACACACACACACACACACACACACACACACACACACACACACACACACACACACACACACACACACACACACACACACACACACACACACACACACGTTAGTATGAACTCTCCACAGGAGTATAACCCTGCACCACGCTAACACAGTCAAACACACACATACCCGTGACCAGGAACCATGCATATTGTTCACATACCGCAAGGAATCATATTCATGGCTACATGCTGTGTAGGTGAATGTGACACCAGATGTACATCCGTATGTCCGTCTCTATTGGAGAAGGAGATGTGTGGCTCAGAGCACCACGGATGGACGGAGGGATGGATAGCGAGGGCTGGAGTGAAGACTGGAGAAGGAGACAGGGAGGGAGGGAGCGAGGGAGGGAGGGAGAGAGAGAGAGTGGTGCCGCCGGGCAGAGCCCCTGGCTGGTGTGTCTTGGGAGGGATGGAGCGAGGGAGGGATGGCGGAATGGAGGGAGGGGTGCCGGGCAGAGCGGCCGGCTGGTGTTTCTTGTCTTTCACACGGTAGGATGAGTCATCTCAACCCTCTCTCTCTCCTTGTGTCCTTCTCCAGTCTTCACTCCAGCCCTCGCTATCCATCCCTCCGTCTATCCGTGGTGCTCTGTTCCACACATCTCCTCCTCCAATAGAGACTGATGAACACTGACATGCAGTGTGGATGTACTGACACAACGAGGTGGAGACACCTGCAGGAAGGGGGGGGGGGGCAGGGAGAATCAAGAGGTAGAATGAAAGAAAGTAGGCCTATTCCACTCTACTGTAACAGACTATAGCTCTCAAACATAATATGAGGTCACCTATTACAACACAGACTGTGTTACAGAGACATGCTGTAATGTGGGCATGTATTTGTGTGACTGAGTGAGGGAGAGAACACATGACAAAGTCTATGAAACCAGTCCTGTATTACAGCATGTCTCTGTTGTAATGGTAGACCTCTGTTATGTCTCCTCCATCCTTCCATCTCTATACTCCATGTGACAGTGGAGGCGTAGCTGGAAGACTGTCCGAGCCAGCAGGGGGGCAGGAGGTGAATGGTGCCTGTCACTCTCCATTCCCTCAGACATACATCTCCCCCTCTCTCCCCTGTCCCCCCTCCACACACACACACACACACACACACACACACACACACACACACACACACACACACACACACACACACACACACACACACACACACACACACACACACACACACACACACACACACACACACACACACACACAGTCCTCAGATACACTGTTCCACTATACCCCCGGGAGCTGGCCTTTTGCTTTCAGATCACAGGCTGATGGGGACTACTGTAGCGTATTGAGAAGCTAGTCATTAAATATGACTTGATACACTAGTGCACTCGTTTCACTATATTGCTGTAGATCCAGCTACTGTAAATGAGAATGTGTTGTCAGTCAACTTACCTGGTAAAATAATCAAGGTTAAAAGAATAAGGGTAGGAGGGAATCACTCATGTTCAGACAGTTTGAATAGGGACAGATTGTTTGGCCCAAATCTCCTATAGTCTGGCCAAATAAAAGGTAAAATCTCCTATAGTCTGGCCAAATAAAAGGTCAAATCTCCTATAGTCTGGCCAAATAAAAGGTAAAATCTCCTATAGTCTGGCCAAATAAAAGGTCAAATCTCCTATAGTCTGGCCAAATAAAAGGTCAAATCTCCTATAGTCTGGCCAAATAAAAGGTCAAATCTCCTATAGTCTGGCCAAATAAAAGGTCAAATCTCCTATAGACTGGCCAAATAAAAGGTCAAATCTATAGTCTGGCCAAATAAAAGGTCAAATCTCCTATAGTCTGGCCAAATAAAAGGTCAAATCTCCTATAGTCTGGCCAAATAAAAGGTCAAATCTCCAATAACCTCCATTCACTAGAGCGTTGGAGTTCCATGTGCGAAGACGGGATTTGGCCTTGGTGTGTAACACACTTGTATGACAGAGGTCAATTAACTAGTCAATCAGTCCATCAATTTATCCCAAAGTCATTTGTCACAGTCTATAGTCCTTCAGCACCTGTGTCACAAGGGACTTCTGCATAAAACACATTTTGTGAAAAAGCAACAGCATTATTATTGATTAGTGACACAAATTGTTATAGGGTAAATCCATATGAGTTCAATCACTTTTTGACAGCATCCATTTTTATTGAAACAACACTTTCCATGCATGTTTGCCCATGGAAGAAGTGGTCAGAAAGTGACTTTTTGGACCTGAATGCCAAAACATTCCAGAGATAAAAGTGCTCAAAGTTGACCAATTTTGCATACCCCACCATACAATGAGACATCCATATCTTCATCACTGGTGAAGATTAACGGTTTAGTTTGATATGATTTAAAAGCTTACAAACAGGGCTGTTAAACTATGTCATAATTTCTTGAACAAAACAAAAACTCAAATTTTTTCATATTTGCATATGTTAGACCCAACTTTACACCATCTGAGGTTTTTGTGTTGTGACCGCCATCAGTTGAGACACAACATTCCCTGGAATACAGGGTGGGTATCATTTCAATCATAGAAATAGAATTCATAGATTGGACCTATCCCTTCAGACCACTATAATTTGGCTGATACACCATTGAAATGTAAATTGAATTGAAATATCAATTTATAATTACTACCACAAAGATGGCCGCTGGTCCACCCACCGTCTTAAATGGTCATGTCCATTCTATTATCTATATTTCTATGATTTCAATAGGTTTCCTATGGAGGATTAACAGTATAATTTAAAACCACCGTCAGGTGTTAGTTGTGAAGAGGTGAGAACGGAGTCAGGCGCAGGACACAGAACTGAGTAAAATAACGAACTTTACTCGGGAAAATAATCAGGAAAAATAAATCCACGCAGGGATCACAAATCCTAACACGAAAGACTAACACAAACCAGGAACAATCACGCACAAAACATAATGGGAACCAGAGGGTTAAATAGGGAAATATTAATAACTTAATGGGAACCAGGTGTGTACACTCAAGACATAACAAATGGAAAACAGAAACATGGATCGGTGGAAGCTAGAAAGCCGGTGACGACGAGCGCCCAACGCCGCCCGAACAAGGAGAGGCACCAACTTCGGCAGAAGTCGTGACAACAACAGATGTTCCCATTCAAGTCAACATTCTCTGATCTGTAGACCTCCAACCATCTTTATGGTACCATTTGAAAGTCGAAATTTCAATTTTATTTCCATAGTACATTTATCAGCCAAAACATGACACCCACCCTGCATTCAAGAGCATGTTGTGTCTCAACCTATGGCAGGCACAAGACAAAAACCTCATATACAAAATAGTGTCTAACCTGCAACTGTGAAAAAAATCGGAGTGTTTTCTGACAATTGACTTTAGAGCTAAAAAATTACTTAATTTGTATGAAAACAGTTTGACAACCCTGTTTGTACTAAGTTTAAAGATTATATACATCTCCACCGTTTATCTTTTACAGTGGTGAAGACATGGATGCCTCGTGGTATGGTGGGGTATGCAAAATGGGTCAACTTTTAACTCTTGAATGTTTTGGCATTCAGTTCCAAAAGATATCTGAGCACTTCTACAATGGGCAAATATATATGGACGGTTTCCTTCAAATCAAAAGGTGTCTGTAAAAAGTTATTGAATTCAAATGGATTTAGCCTATAGCCGAACATCAATAACAGCATCTGTTCAGAGAGACAAAGATGAAACATGAAACAATGGAACAGAACGGGGACAAGTGTACTGTAGTATTGAGTAGCTTTGGTGTAATGACAACTGTTGTAGTAGTTTGGCCCCCTAGGGGCCAATGCATTATGTGACCCCTGGTCTCTCTAATCACTGTTGGCCTGGTAATCTAATCTTGGTGAATCATCCACGCCAACCCTCAGGAATTGGCACCACTATGCTACTCCTAGTGGCTCTGTAGCTGATTGTGGGCGGTGTTCTGTGTCCACACGCAAATACACAGACATAATTGAGTCATTTATCAGTTTGTTTTTTCTGTTCAGATCCTTAGGTGGGCTGGTAGTACTGATGGAGATTTAGGAGCTCTACCCAGGGGTGTGTGTGTGTGTGTGTGTGTGTGTGTGTGTGTGTGTGTGTGTGTGTGTGTGTGTGTGTGTGTGTGTGTGTGTGTGTGTGTGTGTGTGTGTGTGTGTGTGTGTGTGTGTGTGTGTGTGTGTGTGTGACCTGCTCACTGGTGTAATGGATGCTCACACTGCGGTGGCAGATGTCACACTTACAATTTATGAAGTTATCTTCTATCATACAGCCAGGGTGACCTTGGGGACGGCTGTCGGATGTGTGGGTATATACGTATGTGTGTGTCGACGGGTATTGGAAGCGTTATTTATGTGTATGTGTCCATCATAGAGCCACACACTCAAGGGAAGTGTCAGGACTAGATTAGTATGATTGGGTAAGAATTACATCCCAGAGAGAAGGGGGGTTTTGGTAATCTGGAGATATAACTTATGAGTACTCTTCACAAGAGAAAGAGGGGGGACTCCATGGATGAGTGTGTGTGTATTTGAAAGTGCGTGTGCAAACATATACGTGTTAATTTTACTTTTAGCCCTTTTTCTCCCTAATTTTGTGATATACAATTGCTAGTTACAGTCTTGTCCCATCGCTGCAACTCCCCGATGGACTCGGGGGAGGCTAAAGTCGAGAGTCATGCATCCTCCGAAACACGACCCTGCCAAGCCGCACTGCTTCTTGACACACTGCTCGCTTAACCTGGAAGCCAGCCGCACCAATGTGTTGGAGGAAACACTATCCAGCTGGCGACCGAAGTCAGCTTGCAGTCGCCTGGCCCACCCCAAGGAGTCACTAGAGCGTGATGGGACAACGAAATCCCGGCCAGTCAAACCCTCCCCTAACCTGGACGATGCTGGGCCCGTGTGAACATACTTTTTCTTGCCACTGTATGTGAACCCTTTGGAAATACCTGGATTTCTGCATAAATTGGTCATAAAATTTGATCTGATCTTCATCTAGAGCACAACAATAGACAAACACAGTCTGCTTAAACTAATAACACACAAACAATTTTACGTTTTCATGTCTTTATTGAACACACCGTATAAACTTTCACAGTGCAGGGTGGGAAAAGTATGTGAACCCTTGGATTGAATAACTGGTTGACCCTCCTTTGGCAGCAATAACCTCAACCAAACGTTTTCTGTAGTTGTGGATCAGACCTGCACAACGGTCAGAAGGAATTTTGGACCAGTCCTCTTTACAAAACTGTTTCAGTTCAGCAATATTCTTGTGATGTCTGGTGTGATCTGCTCTCTTGAGGTCATGCCACAGCATCTCAATTGAGGTCAGGTTGAGGTCAGGACTCTGACTGGGCCACTCCAGAAGGTGTATTTTCTTCTGTTGAAGCCATTCTGTTGTTGATTTACTTCTGTGTTTTGGGTTGTTGTCCTGTTGCATCACCCAACTTCTCTTGAACTTCAATTAGTGGGCAGATAGCCTAACATTCTCCTGCAAAATGTCTTGATAAAATTGGGAATTAATTTTTTCGTTGATGATAGCAAGTTGTCCAGGCCCTGAGGCAGCAAAGCAGCCCCAAACCATGATGCTCCCCCCACCATACCTTACAGTTGGGATGAGGTTTTGATGTTGGTGTGCTGTGCATTTGTTCTCCACACATAATGTTGTGTGTTCCTTCCAAACAACTCAACTGTAGTTTCATCTGTCCACAGAATATTTTGCCAGTAGCGCTGGGGAACATCCGGGTGCACTTTTGCAAACTTCAGACGTGCAGCAATGTTTTTTTTCTCGTCAAGAGATGTTAGCATGTTCCAGAGATTTCTGCAAGTCTTTAGCTGACACTCTAGGATTCTTCTTAACCTCATTGAGCATTCTCCGCTGTGCTCTTGCAGTCATCTTTGCAGGACAGCTACTCCTAGGGAGATTAGCAACAGTGCTGAAATTTCTCCATTTATAGACAATTTGTCTTACCGTGGACTGATGAACATCAAGGCTTTTAGAGATACTTTTGTAACCCTTTCCAGCTTTATGCAAGTCAACAATTCTTAATCTTAGGTCTTCTGAGATCTCTTTTGTTTGAGGCATGGTTCACATCAGGCGATGCTTCTTGTGAATACAAACTCAAATTTTGTGAGTGTTTTTTATAGGGCAAGGCAGCTCTAACTAACATCTCCAATAGCGTCTCATTGATTGGATTCCAGGTTAGCTGACTCCTGACTCCAAATAGCTTTTGGAGAAGTCATTAGTCTAAGGGTTCACATACTTTTTACAACCTACACTGTGAACGTTTAAATGATGTATTCGATATAGACAAGAAAAATACAATAACTTGTGTGTTATTAGTTGAAGCACACTATGTTTGTCTATTGTTGTGACTTAGATGAAGATCAGATCAAATTTGATGACCAATTTATGCAGAAATCCAGGTAATTGCAAAGGGTTCACATACTTTTTCTTGCCACTGTATTTTATGTTTGTGTGTGCATCCGGTGTGTGGCGTGCACCTGTGTGTGTGTGTATGCATGTGTAAGGTCAGTTAAAGCTTCTGCAAGCCTCCTAGGGAGTCAGTCAGTCATAGCGGTGGTCGTGATGGTGGCTACTGCAGAGGTCCTCTACAGAGGTCAACCGTTTGTTCCCTAAAGCACTGGGTAACACTCAAGGCACATAAGTCATACCAGGATAAAGACACACAACCACTTAGATACAGTATGTACACAGTACCTATACTACCTACACCAGTGGTATTCAAAGTTGGGGTCGCAACCCCTAGTGGGGTCACGGGGGAAGTGCAGTGGGGTCGACAAAATTAAAAACAATAGCATAAACATATACAGGTATATATATACACAGTTCATTCAGAAAGTATTCAAACCCCTTGACCTTTTCCACATTTTGTTACATTACAGCCTTATTCTAAAATGTATTAAAAAACATTTTAATCATCAATCTACACACAATATCCCATAATGACAAAGTCAAAACAGGATTTTACAAATTTTTGCAACAAAAAATGATTATATATATATATATAAACACACACACACTATCATTCAAAAGTTTGGGGTCACTTAGAAATGTCCTTGTTTTTGAAAGAAAAGCAATTTTTTTGTCCATTAAAATAACATCAAAAATACAGTGTAGACATTGTTAAAGTTGTAAATGTCTACTGTAGCTGGAAACAACAGATTCTTTAATGGAATATCTACATAGGCGTACAGAGGTCCATTATCAGCAACCATTGTGTTAACTAATCCAAGATTATCATTTTAAAAGGCTAATTGATCATTAGAAAACCATTTTACAATTATGTTAGCACACCTGAAAACTGTAGTGCTGATTAAAGAAGCAATAAAACTGGCCTTCTTTAGACTAGTTGAGTATCTGGAGCATCAGCATTTGTGTGTTCAATTACAGGCTCAAAATGGCCAGAAACAAAGAACTCTCTTCTGAAACTCGTCAGTCTATTCTTGTTCTGAGAAATGAATGCTATTCCATGCGAGAAATTGCCAAGAAACTGAAGATCTTGTACAACGCTGTGTACTACTCCCTTCACAGAATAGAGCAGACTGGCTCTAACCAGAATAGAAAGAAGAGTGGGAGGCCCCGGTGCACAACTAAGCAAGAGGACAAGTACATCAGAGTGTCTAGTTTGAGAAACAAACACCTCACAAGTTCTCAACTGGCAGCTTCATTAAATAGTACCCGCAAAACACCAGTCTCAACAGTGAAGTGGCGACTCCGGGATGCTGGCCTTCTAGGTAGAGTTCCTCTGTCCAGTGTCTGTGTTCTTTTGCCCATCTTAATCTTTTATTTTTATTGGCCAGTCTGAGATATGGCTTTTTCTTTGCAACTCTGCCTAGAAGGCCAGCATCCCGGAGTCGCCTCTTCACTGTTGACGTTGAGACTGGGTACTATTTAATGAAGCTGCCAAAGTGTAGTGTGATCATTTGGTATCCAGAGACTGATGTTCTCCATCTTTCAAAGACGTTCTCTTTTTTTACCCAAAAGGGGAAAAAGAGGTGATGATTCAGTTTAGGAATGTTTATTACGCAACAATCGCTGGGGAATTGTAGTCTAGCAAGAGCCATCGTGGAGACGAGGAAAACATGATCTAAGCGATTTTTCAGGGTTAGTGCTTTCTCCCTCTCTCTCTCTCTCTACAAACACACACGTCCCCTAATGACCAGATGCTGTTAATTTCACGTCTGTTGACTTATTTACATTCCTGCAATCATGGGAATATATGAATATTTATAAAGCTGGTCTATCACTGAAGTGTGTGTGTGTGTGTGTGTGTGTGTGTGTGTGTGTGTGTGTGTGTGTGTGTGTGTGTGTGTGTGTGTGTGTGTGTGTGTGTGTGTGTGTGTGTGTGTGTGTGTGTGTGTGTGTGTGTGTGGGGGAGATCCAGGAGCTAGTTGAAAGGTGAGAACAACAGCGTTTTCTCAGTCGGGTTTCCTCTCCTTCCACAGCCCCTCTGAAGACATCTAGTATGGTGAAACACTAGCAAAAGTCCAATTAACATTTCATCTGGGCTAAAGCTCAAGACACTCAAGTTGTATCTCTGCCTTCTCTTTCTTACTCTAATATCTCTGTTATAAACTGATAGATATTGCTGCTTCTATCTGAATTGTTCTCTGTTCATAACAAGAGGAGACATATTCTCAGCATCTAAGAGTTGCTCAGTATTGTGTGATGGCGTTAAGTGATGCGTCATCCATCAATGCCAGCTCAGTCACCTTTCATTTGGATCAGAAGGACTTTCACAGGTAGGGGAAGTTAAAGGAGAAAGGACTTGTGTCTTACTGCTTTTCCAGTCCGTCCACTGATAATCAGTAATATGACTAGAGAAGTTAAAAGGTTGACCTTCTTCTGAGGTGACATAGACCCTATTTTGGTCTGTCTGTAATTACACTAGTCTTGTTTGGATGCAAGGGCCCAAAGGGGAAGTGTGTGTATGCCTTTTTAGGAGAGTGTGTACATTTAGGAGTGTGTCAGGTCAATGACTTCACCAATCCTGGGGAGAGGGACAGAGTGCTGGTGGTACCAATGAGAGGTAACAGCCACATGGAAAACACCTCGCAAGGTCCTCTTTCTCTCTCTCTCTCGCTCTCCTCTCGACAGGACCACACGATCTATTCCCACCAGGTGAAAGAGCACACACACACAGGCACACACAAACAGGAGCAATGGTGATGACAACCCAGAGCTGAATGATTTAAGACTTGGGCCAGACTCTCCTCTCTATCTGTTCTCTAAAAAGCCCATGCCTGCCCCGTTTAACCATGCCTGACTCCAGAGGACACACACACACACACACACACACACACACACACACACACACACACACACACACACACACACACACACACACACACACACACCCGTTCAACACATCCGTCGCCGTTACGACAGCGTTAATGTGACAGCGTTCAGTTAGTGTTGACTAAGAACCTCCTGTGACCCTCTCGCTAATCATCCATATTTAACAGCCTGCTGGATTGACAAGGTCAGATTCATCCGCCATCTTAATCCCTTTATTCACTCCCTTGTTCCCTGCTCTTTTTTCATTTCATGCCTTTCATTTATTTACTTCCTCATTCCCCTCTCTTCTTTCACACCGAGAGCCATTATTTTGGCAAGGGACTCTTCTGGGACAATGACTCTCAGTTGTGTCATCATGGGAACACTTCACCAATCACGTGTTAGTTATGAAGCTAATTAACCAATCAGCTGTCTGTCATCCATGTGCTTTCCGTAGAAGTAGAAGCTAAGAGAAAAAAAGAGACAAGGAAGGAGAGGAGAAACGGAGGAAGAAAGGTTTCACATCAGGAGATGTCATAATTGACAGGAAAGAAAGAAGGGCAGTAGATAATTGGCTAGAGGAATGCACCAATGATTTGTAATGATGTATTTCTAAGCAGCTTTGGTGAAGTGGCTCCTCATGTTCAGGTAGTGTGGGGGTCAGTGGATGCAGGGAAAGCCTGAGGCGAGGAAGGAAGGAGAGGGAAAATGAAACGGAAGAAAAGGAAGGGTAAATTAAATAGGCGAGGGGCATGGGAGACTGGGAGAGAAAGAGCCTCTTCTCTCTCCTCTCCTCCCTCAGGATTGACACCATCCATCCATTTCTCACTGATGCCTCTACTAGAGAAAACCCCCAAAGCATCAAAGCTTTCCCTCCAGCTCTCTCTATTTCTCCCTCTCTCCTCCCTCTCTCCTTCTCTCTATTTTCCCCTCTGGATCGAGCCTCCAACTCTCTCTATTTCTCCCTCTCTCCTCCCTCTCTCCTTCTCTCTATTTTCCAATCTGGATCGAGCCTCCAACTCTCTCTATTTCTCCCTCTCTCCTCCCTCCCTCTCCCGCTCTCTTTTTCCCACGTCTGGATCATACAGGGCTAATCACAATCTGTTTCAGTGTGATATCACAACGGCTCTATTGTCAGTGTAATTCCATCCAGTCTATTGGGCAGCCGATCACAGTGCAGTCCCAGCCCGTGCCAACCCAACACATACACACACACAAAGATTTGAGCACAACCCAGTGCCGCTGCAGCCCCGATGCCACCTAATTGCTTTAGGATGACCCCATCCATCCACCCACAGCTCTGTCCAGTACCCATACACCCTCAATCTCTTCTATTATTTCATGCTTTTTAGATTTCTTGTAAGTGCTGGTTAAATGTCAACTCAGTCAAACTACTGTATCGTTAGTTGATCACCATGAAGGGACAACAAAGCATTTGTTCTTGGTCTTTACGCCTCTTCAAAGATGAGTAAACAATTATGACTATGTCTATATAACCTTTACACCAGGGTTTCCCAACTGGCGGCCCACGTGTGATTTTATTTGGCCCCCCAAGTTTTCTGAGCAAAAACAATTATATTTGCATATATTTCTTTTAAGTGTTGGACAAAAAATACTGTAAAAACTCCAGCAAATCAGCTCCGAGTGATTTTTGTTTGGAAATCTATTCCAAAGAATTCCCACGCATAAAATGGAGGTACAGTTGAATTTGGAAGTTTACATACATCTTAGCCAAATAGATTTAAACTCAGTTTTTCACAATTCCTGACATTTAATCCTCGTGAAAATTCCCTGTTTTAGGTCAGTTACCACTTTATTTAAAGAATGTGAAATGTCAGAATAATAGTAGAGAAAATTATTTCTTTCAGCTTTTATTTCTTTCATCACATTCCCAGCGGGCCAGAAGTTTACATATACTCAATTAGTATTTGGTAGCATTGCCTTTAAATTCTTTAACTTGGGTGAAATGTTTCAGGGAGTCTTCGACAAGCTTCCCACAAGCTTGGGTGAATTTTGGCCCATTCCTCCTGACAGAGCTGGTGTAACTGAGTCAGGTTTGTAGGCCTGCTTGCTCACACACGCTTTTTCAGTTCTGCCCACAAATGTTCTATAGGATTGAGGTCAGTGCTTTGTGATGGCCACTCCAATACCTTGACTTTGTTGTCCTTAAGCCATTTTGCCACAACTTTGGAAGTATGCTTGCGGTCATTGTCCATTTGGAAGACCCATTTGCGATCAAGCTTTAACTTCCTGACTGATGTCTTGAGATGTTGCTTCAATATATCCACATAATTTTCCTCCCTCATGATGCCATCTATTTTGTCAAGTGCACCAGTCCCTCCTGCAGCAAAGCACCCCCACAACATGATGCTGCCACCCCCATGCTTCACGGTTGGGATGGTAATCTTCGGCTTGCAAGCTTTTTCCTCCAAACATAACGATGGTCATTATGACCAAACAGTTCTATTTTTCTATATCATACCAGAGGACATTTCTCCAAAAATAACTATCTTTGTCCCCATGTGCAGTTGCAAACCGTAGTCTGGATTTTTTTATGGCAGTTTTGATGTAGTGGCATCTTCCTTGCTGAGCGGCCTTTCAGGTTATGTCGATTTAGGACTCGTTTTACTGTGGATATAGATACTTTTGTACCTGTTTCCTCCAGCATCTTCACAAGGTCCTTTGCTGTTGTTCTGGGATTGATTTGCACTTTTCGCACCAAAGTACGTTCATCTCTAGAAGACAGATCGCGTCTCCTTCTTGAGCGATATGACGGCTGCTTGGTCCCATGGTGTTTATACCTGCGTACTATTGTTTGTACATATGAACGTGGTACCTTCAGGCATTTGGAAATTGCTCCCAAGGATGAACCAGACGTGTGGATGTCTAATATTTTTTTTCTGAAGTCTTGGCTGATTTCTTTTGATTTTCCCATGATGTTTAGCAAAGAGGCACTGAGTTTGAAGGTAGGCCTTGAAATGCATCCACAGGCACACCTCCAATTGAGTCAAATGATGCCAGTTAGCCTATCAGAAGCTTTTAAAGCCATGACATCATTTTCTGGAATTTTCCAAGCTGTTTAAAGGCACAGTCAACTTAGTGTATGTAAACATCTGACCCACTGGAATACTGATACAGTGAATTATAAGTGAAATAATCTGTCTGAAAACAATTGTTGGAAGAATTACTTGTGTCATGCACAAAGTAGATGTCCTAACCGACTTGCCAAAACTATAGTTTGTTAACAAGAAATGTGTGGAGTGGTTGAAAAACGAGTTTTAATGACTCTAACCGAAGTGTATGTAAACTTCCGACTTCAACTGTATATGTGTCCGTATACAAATGTAAGCAAGGTTTGAAATGATTATGTTTTAGTCAATTTGCAGTCTACAAATTATTTGTAATTATGTTCCGGCCCCCTGACCATCCGCTCAAGAAAAAAAATTGTCCCACTGTCACGTTCCTGACCTATTTCTGTTAGTTTGTTGTATGTGTTAGTTGGTCAGGACGTGAGTTTGGGTGGGCATTCTATGTTTTCTGTTTCTATGTTGGTTTAAGGGTTGCCTGGTATGGCTCTCAATTAGAGGCAGGTGTTTGGCGTTTCCTCTAATTGAGAGTCATATTTAGGTAGGTTGTTTCACAGTGTTCGTTGTGGGTGGTTGTCTCCTGTTTCAGTGTTTGTCGCACCATACGGGACTGTTCGGTTTGTTTGTACTTCGTTCCTTTTGTGTAGTCTATTTTCCCTGTTCGTGCGTTCTTAGTGTTATATGTAAGTTCGTATAGTTCAGGTTTGTCTACATTCGTTTTGTTATTTTGTTAATTATTTCAAGTGGTTTCGTTTCGTGTTTTTCCCGTCTTGTTTTATTAAAATTATGTCATATCAACCCGCTGCGCCTTGGTTCGATCACTACTCCTCCTCTTCGGATGAAGAGGAGGAGGACTACCGTTACACCCACGGCTGCATCTAGTTATTACCTCTGTTTTACTCTTTTACCTGAGAGTGTACCTGCAACACCACAATCTGAGTACTCGATCAGTGACCTAACTCACCCTTTGCCTGCAGTTTGCCTGCATGTAATTTAAAAATCAGTGTTTAATATCTATCCCAAGCTGTCTGCATGATTATACAAACATTCCTACTGTGATATCATCTGTGTACTTAGCATCACCCATTTAATCCTCCCAAAAAAGCCCTGTCGCACTAAACCCCATAGACATGTCATAATACCTTTACATAACGCCTGTTCAGAATGCTTTAATTAAAAATAAAGAAATAAAGCTCATTTCAAAATGCTTTCCTACTTAGCAGATCAGCACTCGCATCGGCGGCTTTAAAAAAAAATGACAAGATAGCATGGGATGACAGGCTTAGAAAGAGAGGGAGGGCGAGAGAGCGAGAGAGGAAAAGGGGGAGGAGAGGAGAGAGAAAGACAGAGAGATAAAGAGGAGAGGGAGTCTACAGTATTCATAATGCTTTATCTCAGGGTAGTCGCGTTTCCTGTCACTCTAGCAGCAGAAGACAGACACTCCCATCCAAACTTCATCAAACTATGCACTCTAACCACTCTGATGGAGAAACAACTCACAAACCATCACGCCAAACAAAGTGGTACATACACTCTTGAGAACTATACGCCACACACGCACGCACGCACGCACACACACACACTGATAGTTCCTCTGAGATGAGAGTGTGTGTGTGTTATGTTACTGAGAGTGGAAAGAGGAAATTAAAAGACAATGCCACAGTTTGTACTGCATCTCTCTCTCTCTCTCTATTTCTCTCTCTTTGTTCCTCTATTTCTCTCTCTCTCCTCCTCTCTCATTGTTTCTCTTTCTCTCCTTCTCTCCCTCTCTGGCTCTCTCTCTGGCTCTCTCTCTAGCTCTTTAAGTATTTAAAGCTACCAGCCAGGCTTTTTCTCTCTACTGCCCTCAGTCTGTTTTGAGTGGGGCTACGGCTGTCCCTTGTCGACCTGTCCGCTTCCTCGCTTCCTCTCACTTTCTCTCCTCTCATCAGCACATTTATAATTTCTACTTCATATTCACATTTAATTGTCTCCTTTCCGCTCTCTTGTTCTTTTTCTCTCTTCTCTTCATCATCTTGTCATTTTAACCCTGTCAGCGATTGGGTGCAGAGATGTAGCGGAGTCAGGCGCAGGACACAGGTTTGAGCAAAACAACAGGGTTTACTCACAAAAAAAGGCAAGCAATATTCCAATAAGGAAAATACATACAAAAAGAACACCTGCACGAACCACTAAGACACCAACAATCACGGACAGAACAGAAAGGTATGCCAGAGGGTTAAATAAGGAACATGATATGGGAATTGAAACCAGGTGTGTGTTATACAGACAAAACAAAACGAAAATGAAACATGGATCGGTGGTGACTAGAAAGCCGGTGACGTCGACCGCCAAACACCACCCGAACAAGGAGAGGGGCAGACTTCGGCGGAAGTCGTGACAAACCCTGTCTTCCTTTCCTCTCCTCCCCTCTCCTCCCCTTTCCATTAGTTTCCTCTCCTCCCCTCTCCTCTCCTTTCCATTGCCTGCCTCCCTTAGACACACAAAGAAAGGGCTGCTCCATGACCCGTGCATTGTTTCAGTGTTGCAAGAGAACCTCTCTTACACAAGTACTGTTCTCTAGTTATCTGAAGAGAGAAGAGAAGTGGAGATGGGTTACAGGGAGGCTAGGCTGCCTATTGTCTTTGGTTGGCTTGGCTGGCTGGCATTTGGAGAATTCTTGTAATGCATCACTAAATCCCAACAGCACTCAAGCCCTTCATGTCTGTACTGGGAACTTGTGGGAAGGGACGTAGTGGCAATGATATTTCTATCCATCAGCTCTGGTTGTTGACTGGTTTGTTTGACAGATTACATTATGTTCAATACATTGGCATTACATTTTCAATACATTGGCATTACATTTTCAATACATTGGCATTACATTTTCAATACATTGGCATTACATTTTCAATACATTGGCAAAAATGTCTAAAACATGTTCTCACTTTTTCTTAATGGGGTATTGTGTGTAGATGGGTGAGAAAAATACATCTGTTTAATCCATTTCGAATTCAGGCTGTAATACAACAAAATGTGGGAAAAGTCAAGAGGGTATGGAACCATGGCAGACACAAACGTGCTACACACTTACTCACTTTTTTCCCTGTGTGACTTTGAGAGGCGGATATTTGCCAGGTATCTTTGTCAGAGAGTAGTGCAGTGGACTTCAATTACTGCCATTAGCTTAGTGCGCTTTCTTTCTTCAGCGGATGGTCAGGGTGCCGGAACATAAATACAAATCATTTGTAGACTGCAAATTGACTGCAAGAAGCCCAAACAAATATAATATTTGACCATAACATAATTATTTGAAACCTTGGTTAAATTTGTATATGATCACATACACAGTATCTCTCTATTATGCGTGGGAATGCTATTATGTGTGGGAATGCTATTATACGTGGGAATGCTATTATGCGTGGGAATGCTATTATGCGAGGGAATACTATTACGCGTGGGAATGCTATTACGCGAGGGAATGCTATTACGCGAGGGAATACTATTATGCGTGGGAATGCTATTATGCGAGGGAATACTATTATGCGTGGGAATGCTATTATGTGTGGGAATGCTATTATACGTGGGAATGCTATTATGCGTGGGAATACTATTATGCGTGGGAATGCTATTATGCGAGGGAATGCTATTATGCGTGGGAATGCTATTATGCGTGGGAATGCTATTACGCGAGGGAATGCTATTACGCGAGGGAATACTATTACGCGTGGGAATGCTATTACGCGTGGGAATGCTATTATGCGAGGGAATACTATTATGCGTGGGAATGCTATTATGCGTGGGAATGCTATTATGCGAGGGAATGCTGTTATGCGTGGGAATACTATTATGCGTGGGAATGCTATTATGCGTGGGAATGCTATTATGCGTGGGAATACTTTGGAACAAGCCGCCATATGGGGAACCCTGTTATAAGACATGTCTGTATAGAGTAAGGTATAACGTGTGTGTGTTTCATCAGTATCTCGGTTGGCAGGATATGAGGTAACTGCAGGCTGATGGCCAAATGCATCACAGTCTAACAAAGACGTTAGCAACCCTCGTCTCAGAGCAGGAACTCTGTCACCTGAGGTTTATGCGTCTGTGTCTGTGGAGAGAGTGGAGTTTATTAAACGTTCCCTGTAGGACGCGTTTCAATATCAATCCTTGTTTTGGGGGGTTATTCATCTCAGAGCGACACCAGGCTAACAACCACTGACTGACACAGTCACTCGTGGATTATTGCATGGCTTGGACGTTGGCGAAAGGTTGTAATTTACCCAGGCCTTATCGACGGGTGTATCTGTGGATTTATAGTAATAGGATCCTTTCAATTGTAGCCTTCGTGGTATCGCACAGCACGCACACAAACACCATAGGCCTGTATTGCTATCACATCTCTGCATTTGTGTTTTTATAGCCCCGTGGTTGTGTACATTTGAGTTTTATTGGGTATATTCATCTGTGACTCCCATGTCTCGGCACAGTGTTGCAGACCACACAAAATGAAAACACGTAGCCTCCACACAGTGTAGTGTATATATATATATATATATATATCTATATAAGGGACTATGCATACTACGCATGTGTGCCAGTGTGTTTAGGTGATAAACTAAAGCTGGCTATTGTTATTCTATCTGTGTACGAATGTGTCTGTGTTTCTCTATATGCATGGCTGCGTCTCAAATGGCACCCCATTCCCTGCATAGTGCACTAGTTTTGATTGGCCCTGGTCAAAAGTACTGCACTATATAGGGAATATGGTGCCGTGTTACCACAGTTTATGTTGGCGTGGTCGGCACTGTTTCCTAAGGATTACAGAGGAAGCTGGCATTATGCAGGCTATTTGCAAACTTTCATCTCCACTCTCTCTCTCTTCCTTTCCTTTCCCCTCTAGTCATTCTCTGTGATCCCTCCTCCCTTTCCCGTTTCCCTCCCTCTACACCCCTCTCTCCATCTACAATTGAAAGTTGTGGAGGTAGCCTTCAGCCTCTGTTTCGGCCTCGGTGTTTCTCTCTCTCGCACTCTCTCACACACACACAGGGCTGAGAGGAGGCGATGCACTCGTTCCTTCAGATCTGTGAAGATTACGGGCTCTATTCAATCCGCATCGTGGAAATTCAGCTGCTTTACAGCGCAATTGACATTTAAAGGCAATGTTCCGCTTTAGCGGGAACCACATTCACGGTAAACGCAGCATATGTCGGCTCAATGGGAAACTACCTTTACATTTCTATTGCGCAATCTGTAACAGTACAGCTTTACAGATTGAATAGAGCCCTTAGTGCTATGCTAATCTCTAACAGTCCCCTCTCCAATGGAAGGCTCGGAGATGAACTGTTCATGTCAAACATCAAAACGAGTCCACTGCTCTGCTCCCTCCTTTCACAGCACAATAAGGGACTAGATGAACCCATTTGCCTCAAGTGTTAATGAACCATACACAGTTACATGTAACTAATCAAAGGATGTTTCTGTGTGAGAGAAGATGATTCTTTATGGGGAGAGTGTGTGTAAATGTGTATAGAGCACTTTGTGCGTTTGTGGCGATGATGAACATCAGGGTGTGTTTCTCCACTGTGTGTCTAAATGGGATTTCCTCTGGAGAGGTCTCTGGGGTCTCAGACTACTAATCTCTCACACGGACACTGTGTCTGGACTCCAAATCCCACAATCCCATCTGCTTGAACCCCCCCCCTAGCCTACAGCGGTGTGATAGGAGAGAGTCTGATGAGATGTGATATTCAGGGACTAAAGAGAGTGTTTTAGTGCTAATCTGTGTGCTCATATAAAACATGTGTTTGGGATTTTCTACTTGACAGATTAAAAGAGGAAGTGGACTTCATAAGCGGAGCCAGGGACAGCAGCACGATGATGTTACATCATCTGACCATGGTTGGGACGTTATCTCTCTATCCCAATGAACAACTGAGAACACAGTGTTCCAACTCTAGTACTACATGTGGTTGATGATTGAGGACTGGACATGTTTTCAGTCCGAGATGTAATAACTAGAGACTTCCTGAATGCCTCAGTGTGACTTGATAGAATGATGGAGGGATGGAAGGATGAGGGATTGAGGGATGGAAATATGGAATTACGGTGTTCCTATTAGGTCAGCCAAAAATAACAACCAAGCCACACCATCCCTCTATCCCTCCATCCTTACATAATGATGTGGAGGATTAGAGAGAGAAAATGAGACCAGTCACCTCTGTTGTGTCAGAGAGAGGGGGGGAGTGAGAGAGGGAAAGGGGGATACCTAGTCATTTGTACAACTGAATGCATTCAACTGAAATGTGTCTCCCGCATTTAACCCAACCCCTCTCCCATCCACGTCTTCGGCGCCCGGGTAGCAGTTGGTTAACTGCCTTGCTCAGGGGCAGAACGACAGATTTTTACCTTGTCAGCTCGGGGATTCGATCCAGCAACCTTTCGGTTACTAGCCCAACACTCTAACCACTAGAGAGGGGAGGGAAGAGATGGAGGAGAGGTAGAATGTAGGAACAGAGGGGAGAGAAGTGTGACATGATACATTTGGGCACCATCCATGCATAAATCATCAGATACATTTTTAAGAGTTTTGGAAATTTACATGTACTTCGTTTTTTACCTGCATTATTAAGTACCCATTTCAGTTCAACAAAAGGCTTCTACCAATCAATAAAGGCAGATTGTAGCTCCGAAAGAGCCTTGTCAACAGAAGAGGCAACGGAATACACAACAGTATCATCTACACACAAGTGGAGTTTACAATTACTTACAGACAAACCAATATTGTTTATATAGATAGTAAAAAGTACAAGGCCCAACATCGACCCTTGTGGGACACCTTTAGTAATATTAAGGAACCCTGACTTAACACCATCAGAAGATACACATTGTGTCCTGTCTGTCAGATAATTGTCAAACCAATTGCATGCCGCCTGATCCAGGCCAAGTTCAGATAACCTATGAATGAATAATGAGTGGTCAACATTATCGAAAGGTCAATGAAAAGGGCAGCACAATGCTGCCTTCTGTCCATACAGTTTACTATATCATTTATAACCAATGAAGCAGCAGAAATATGCTATGATCTGGCCTGAAACCCGATTGATAAGCACTTAGAATACATCTTGTTGATCTAAGATTTTCACGAGGAAAAACAGTTCAGAGATCAGGCGATTAATTATTCATGTCAGTGGGGTCACCTCATTTGTGGAGAAGGAGCACATGGACAGCCATCCAAACCCTAGGGTTAGCAACTGAGATAGTAACAAATGTGTCAATGATTCCACAATCAGAGGAGCAGAAATCTGCACCAAGAAAGAATCAAGAAAATCAGCCTAGTGGATTTTTTTAACATCAATCTTACGCAAGGTGTCTAGCACATCACAAGTAGAAAGTTGTTGAAATGAAAACAAAGATTCACTAGAAGTTGATGGATCTTCCATCATGTCAATTAGAGGCTGGGAGAGGGAAAAGCAGTCGACTGACCAGGGTCAATTAAACCACCATTTATTTTAAATAAAAAGCCTGCAGGTATAAAATGCTGACTAAAAGCGTCATTTATCTCATTTTTCTCTGTAATGATGCTAGAGTCTGACATCTTGCTTAGGCAAGGAAAGAGATTCATTATCACACTTCAGTGCATTAACTGTTTCCCAAAATGTTGACGGATCATCAGCAGAGTCTCCTCATAATGAGATCTGAAAGTTCTATAGAGAATTAAGGATTTGTCATATTTTTTACTCGAAGGTGTTAAAAGGGGGCAAGTTTGTCTGCAAGAGAGATAAAAATAGATGACAAATGTTCTACAGCCAATTCATGGTCAGGTACACAGCTGATAACGGAAAGCTCAGTAATAAAAAATGAAGAATCCCAGGAGAAAAGTAAAAAGATAATTAAATGAACATAACAGTTAAATGAGGATCAGTATTTTTCTGTTTGGTATCTCTAATACATGCAATATGACAGTGATCGCTGAGATAATTTGCCAAGACACCACTAGACAAATACTTGTGGGGGCTATTAGTCAGAATTAAATCAATCAGTGAGGAGTTAGCAAGGTTTTCCACATTGAGCTGTATCAGGAATCAAGGTAAGACCCAGATGCAGACACGTCAAATTGACAATGGTTTAATATTCCAACAGGGGCAGGCAATAGACAGGTCAAGACAGGCAGGGGTCAACAATCCAGAGATGGGGCCAAGGTACAGGTTGGCAGCCAGGCTCAGGGTCAGGCAGAGTGGTCAGGCAGGCAAGGGTCAAAACCAGGAGGGCGAGAAACGCGAGACTGGGAAAAGCAGGCGCTGAGAACAAACACGCTGGTTGACCTGACAAACAAGACGAACTAGCAACGGACAAACAGAGAACACAGGTATAAATACACAGCGGATAATGGGGAAGATGGGTGACACCTGGAGTGGAGTGGAGACAATCATAAGGACAGGTGAAACAGATCAGGGTGTGACAAGCTGTGTGGGCTTTGAAATCAGTTGAGACAGGGGTATCTCAATCTACACTGAAGAAAAATATAAACAACACGTTAAGTGTTAGTCCCATGTTTCATGACCTGAAATATAAGATCCCAGAAATGTTCCATACGCACAAAAATCTTATTTCTCTCCAATTTTGTGCATACATTTATTTTCATCCCTGTTAGTGAGCATTTCTCCTTTGCCAAGATAATCCATCCGCCTACGCAGGTGCATCTAGTGCTGGGGACAATAAAAGACCACTCTAAAATGTGCAGTTTTGTCACACAAATGTCTCAAGTTTTGAGGGAACGCTCAAATAGCATGCTGACTGCAGGAATGTCCACCAGTGCTGTTGCCAGTGAATTGAATGTTAATTTCTTCAACGTCGTTTTAGAGAATTTGGCAGTACGTCCAACCGGCCTCACAACCGCAGACCACGTGTAACCATGCCAGCCCAGGACTTTCACATCCGGCTTCTTCACCTGCGAGATCGTTTGAGACCAGCCACCCGGACAGCTGATGAAACCGAGGAGTATTTCTGTCTGTTTGTGGTGAAAAACTCATTCTGATTGGCTTGTCCTGGCTCCCCAGTTGGTGGGCATGGATCCCAAGTGGCTGGATCTATGCCCTCCCAGGCACACCCACGGCTGCGCCCCTGCCCAGTCGTGAAATCCATAGATTTAGAAATCACATACATTTCACATACAGCGCATTCGGAAAGTATTGAGACCTCTTGGCTTTTTCCACATTTTGTTACGTTACAGCCTTATTCTTAAATGGATTCCCTCTAGTAGTGTGGGGGCTGTGCTTTGGCAAAGTGGGTGGGGTTATATCCTGCCTGGTTGGCCCTGTCCAGGGGTATCGTCAGACGGGGCCACAGTGTCTCCCGACCCCTCCTGTCTCAGCCTCCAGTAATTATGCTGCAATAGTTTGTGTCGTGGGGCTAGGGTTAGTTTGTTATCTGAAGTATTTCTCCTGTCTTATCAGGTGTCCTGTGTGAATTTAAGTATGCTCCCTCTCTTTATCTTTCTCTCTCTTCTCTGAGGACTTGAGCCCTAGGAACATGCCTCAGGACTATCTGACCTGATGACTCCTTGCTGTTACCAGTCCACCTGGTCGTGCTGCTGCTCCATTTCAACTGTTCTGCCTGCGGCTATGGAACCCTGATCTGTTCACCGGACGTACTACCCGGACCTGCTGTTTTCGACTCTCTCTCTACCGCACCTGCTGTCTCTAACTCTGAGTGATTGGCTATGAAAAGCCAACTGACATTTACTCCTGAGGTGCTGACCTGTTGCGTGCCTCTACAACTACTGTGATTATTATTATTTGACCCTGCTGGTCATCTATGAACGTTTGAACATCTTGGTCATGTACTGTTATAATCTTCAAAGAGTACAATCTTGTTTCATCAGACCAGATAATCTTGTTTCTCATGGTCTGAGAGTCCTTCAGGTGCCTTTTGGCAAACTCCAAGTGGGCTGTCATGTGCCTTTTACTGAGGAGTGGCTTCTGTCTGGCCACTCTACCATAAAGGCCTGATTGGTGGAGTGTTGCAGAGATGGTTGTCCTTCTGGATGATTCTCCCATCTCCACAGAGGAACTCTGAAGCTCTGTCAGAGTGACCATCGGTTTCTTGGTCACCTCCCTGATCAAGACCCTTCTCCCCCGATTGCTTACTTTGGCCGGGCGGCCAGCTCTAGGAAGAGTCTTGGTGGTTCCAAACTTTTTCCTTTTAAGAATGATGGAGGCCACTGTGTTTTTGGGGACCTTCAATGCTGCAGAAATGTTTTGGTACCCTGCCCCAGATCTGTCCCTTGACACAATGCTGTCACGGAGCTCTCGGTCTCGGAGCTCAACGGACAATTCCTTCGACCTCCTGGCTTGGTTTTTGCTTTGACATACGGACAAGTGTGTGCCTTTCCAAATCATGTCAAATCAATAAAATTTACCACAGGTGAATCAAGTTGTAGAAACATCTTAAGGATGATCAATGGAAACAGGATGTACCTGAGCTCAATTTCGAGTGTCATAGCGAAGGGTCTGAATACTTATGTAAATAAGGTATTTCTGTTTTCGGAGGGCAGAAATCATTAAATATTAAAGCATTAGACCTCTCACTAAAGGTATCAGTCATACAACAGTTATACTTAAATCCAAACCAGTTCTCTAGCAAATTAGTAAGAATGTCTCACCCCATGTTCAAGAATGGCCTGTATCCCTTTATTCAGATTACAACCTCTCACTTTCATTTACTTGAAAATGAAATAATCGTTATATAAATATCGTTATTTTTAAAACAAGCCATGGGTTGGTTGCAATTTCAGTTTAATCCACAAAAGACAGAACAAATAATACAACAAATAGTGGTTAAACTCAAATATATGAATTTGATAACAAAAACCATTTTCAATAAAATGTCTAAAAAAGGTATAATCTTTGTAAATTATATCATAAATAGAACTGGTGGAGGTATGTCACACATGCAGCTAACAAAAATAGATGAAAATGTCTGCTCTACTCAAAATTACAAACAACTCATTACCGCAACATTACCGCAAAAATGGAAGAGGCAAGTGGAAGGGAAGGGGGGAAAAGTAAGGAACATGTCTGTAGGCCCTGCATTAAAGACCAAAATAAATAAAACAGTATATCAGTTTCATTTAAGGACCAAAAAACTGATAGCTGTGCCATATAGATTTCAAAATAGTTGGGAAGAGATTTCCGATGTACCGATTCCATGGCACATGGTTTATGAACTGATACGCAAAACAACGCTGGATTCAAAACTTCAAATTTTCCGATTTAAATTATTAAACAAAATTCTTGCAACCAATGGAATGTTATATATTTATATATATATAAATACAGTTGAAGTCGGAAGTTTACATACACTTAGGTTGGAGTCATTAAAACTCGTTTTTCAACCACTCCACACATTTCTTGTCAACAAACTATAGTTTTGGCAAGTCGATTAGGACATCTACTTTGTGCATGACACAAGTCATTTTTCCAACAATTGTTTACAGACAGATTATTTCACTTATAATTCACTGTGTCACAATTCCAGTGGGTCAGAACTTCCGACTTCAACTGTAACTATTTGCTTAGCACTTTTGAAATGTACAGCGACAGAATTCAGATCATGGGCCATTCTTACAGTGTTCTCCCTGTACACCAAGTCCGAACCGTAGGATAAATAAAGGGGGCATATAAGCAGACAATGAAAGCTTTTACAAAATTTGATGGTTACATTTCTCTAAAACAGGTTATAGGCTACTTTGCACCACCAAGTCAGAACAGTAGGTGAAATTAAGAGGGGCTAAATCGACCAAATTATTCGGGTGAGCCACATGGGCTACTAACATCTTACTAATCAAATCAAATCAAATACCATTTTATCGGTCACATACACGTTTAGCAGATGATATTGCGAGTGAGCCACCTGTCCTGAATGACGGGTTGCCGCTGAATTTATGTATGAATATTTATATATGTGTGTATGTATGTATGTACAGTGTGTGTGTGTGTGTGTGTGTGTGTTTGTGTGTGTGTGTGTATGTGTATATATATATATATTTACAAAATATATGGGGCATTGGAAATGATGCAGACAATTACATTCATGGAAGCTACAGTGTATCTGCAATATTAAAGCTGATCTACCCCCTAAATGAAAATAAAAAATTGCTGCAGACATTTATAATACCCTTCCCCAGATCTGTGCCTCAACACAATCCTGTCTCGGAGCTCTATGGACAATTCCTTCGACTTCATGGCTTGGTTTTTGCTATGACATGCACTGTCAACTGTGGGACCTTATACAGACAAGTGTGTGCCTTTCCAAATCATGTCCATTCAATTGATTTTTACCACAGATGGACTCCAATCAAGTTGTAGAAACATCTCAAGGATGATCAATGGAAACACCTGAGCTCAATTTTGAGTAAATTTCTCAACCTGTTTTCGCTTTGTCATTATGGGGAATGGGAGATTCGATATAGGCCAATAGTTTTTTTGGGTCAAGGTTTGGCTTTTTCAAGAGGCTTTATTACTGCCACTTTTAGTGAGTTTGGTACACATCCGGTGGCATAATAAATAACATCAATAGACAGGTACAGAATTATATCAATTTAAAATAAGAATACACTTTCATAATCATAATAACGGCTACACTGCAGTCATCCATTTTGTTTTAGTTGCTTACTGGCTCTGTCATAACCTCACATGGTCTCTCCTATCATTGCTATGCAGACGACACACAATTAATCTTCTCCTTTCCCCCTTCTGATAACCAGGTGGCGAATCGTATCTCTGCATGTCTGGCAGACATATCAGTGTGGATGACGGATCACCACCTCAAGCTGAACCTCGGCAAGACGGAGCTGCTCTTCCTCCCGGGGAAGGACTGCCCGTTCCATGATCTCGCCATCACGGTTGACAACTCCATTGTGTCCTCCTCCCAGAGCGCTAAGAACCTTGGCGTGATCCTGGACAACACCCTGTCGTTCTCAACTAACATCAAGGCGGTGGCCCGTTCCTGTAGGTTCATGCTCTACAACATTCGCAGAGTACGACCCTGCCTCACACAGGAAGCGGCGCAGGTCCTAATCCAGGCACTTGTCATCTCCCGTCTGGATTACTGCAACTCGCTGTTGGCTGGGCTCCCTGCCTGTGCCATTAAACCCCTACAACTCATCCAGAACGCCGCAGCTCGTCTGGTGTTCAACCTTCCCAAGTTCTCTCACGTCACCCCGCTCCTCCGCTCTCTCCACTGGCTTCCAGTTGAAGCTCGCATCCGCTACAAGACCATGGTGCTTGCCTACGGAGCTGTGAGGGGAACGGCACCTCCGTACCTTCAGGCTCTGATCAGGCCCTACACCCAAACAAGGGCACTGCGTTCATCCACCTCTGGCCTGCTTGCCTCCCTACCTCTGAGGAAGTACAGTTCCCGCTCAGCCCAGTCAAAACTGTTCGCTGCTCTGACACCTGAAACCCCACCTCTTTAAGGAATACCTAGGATAGGATAAAGTAATCCTTCTAACCCCCCCCCCCCCCCCCTAAAAGATTTAGATGCACTATTGTAAAGTGGCTGTTCCACTGGATATCATAAGGTGAATGCACCAATTTGTAAGTCGCTCTGGATAAGAGCGTCTGCTAAATGACTTAAATGTAAATGTTACTGTTACAATTGCATTGTCACGTTCCTGACCTTTTTTCCTTTGTTCAGTCTTGTTTAGTTGGTCAGGACGTGAGCTGGGTGGGCATTCTATGTTATGTGTTTCTATGTTTGGTTTAGGGTTGTCTCCTAGCCTGATATGGTTCTCAATTAGAGGCAGGTGTTTTACGTTGTCTCTGATTGGGAACCATATTTAGGTAGGCTGTTCTCACTGTTTGTTTGTGGGTGATTGTTCCTGTTCATTGCGTTCTTCGTTGTCTCTATGTTCACATGTTCAGGTCTGTAGCGTCGTTAGTTTCATTTTCTGTTTATTGTTTTGTTCGTGTTGTTAAGTGTTCAAATAAATATGGAAACGTACCACGCTGCAATTTGGTCCTCCTCTTTTCCACCTAACGACAAGCGTTACAGAATCACCCACCACACTCGGATCAAGCAGCGTGGTAAGCGGCAGCAGCAGCAGGAGCAGCGATGTCAGGAGGAATGGACTTGGGAAGAAATACTGGACGGAAAGGGACCTTGGGTTCAAGCTGGAGAGTATCGCCGCCCTCGTGAAGAGCTGGAGGCAGCTAAAGCCAGCGAGGCTGGAAGCCTGAGAGTCAGCCCCAAAAATTTCTTGGGGGGGGCTAAAAAGGAGTGTGGCGAAGTCAGGTAGGAGACCTGCGCCAACTCCCCGTGCTTACCGTGGAGAGCGAGAGTACGGGCAGACACCGTGTTATGCGGAAGAGCGCACGGTGTCTCCTGTACGTGTGCTTAGCCTGGTGCGGTACATTCCAGCTCCACGTATTGGCCGGGCTAGAGTGTGCATCGAGCCAGGTGCCATGAAGCCGGCTCAACGTATCTGGCCTCCAGTACGTCTCCTCGGGCCGGTGTACATGGCACCAGCCTTACGCATGGTGTCCCCGGTTCGCCAGCACAGCCCAGTGCGGGCTATTCCACCTCGCCGCATTGGCCTGGCTACGGGGAGCATTAAACCAGGTAAGGTTGGGCAGGCTCGGTGCTTAAGAGCTCCTGTACGCCTTCACGGTCCGGTATATCCGGCGCCACCTCCTCGCCCCAGCCCAGTACCACCAGTGCCTACACCACGCACCAGGCTTCCAGTGCGTCTCCAGAGCCCTGTTCCTCCTCCACGCACTCGCCCTGTGGTGCGTGTCTCCAGCCCGGTACCACCAGTTCCGGCACCACGCACCAAGCCTCCTGTGCGTCTCCAGAGCCCTGTGCGCCCTGTTGCTGCTCCCCGCACTAGCCTTAAGGTGCGTGTCCTTAGCCCGGTACCACCAGTTCCGGCACCACGCACCAGGCCTACTGTGCGCCTCAGCCGGCCAGAGTCTGCCGTCTGCCCAGCGCCGCCTGCGCTGTCCGTCTGCCCAGCGCCGCCTGCGCTGCCCGTCTGCCCAGCGCCGCCTGCACTGTCCGTCTGCCCAGAGCCGCCTGCGCCGCCCGTCTGCCCAGCGCCGTCTGAGCCGCCCGTCTGTCCTGAGCCTTCAGAGCTGCCCGTCTGTCCTGAGCCTTCAGAGCCGTCCGTCAGTCAGGAGCCTTCAGAGCCGTCCGTCAGTCAGGAGCCGCCAGAGCCGCCGGCCAGCCAGGAGCCGCCAGAGCCGCCGGCCAGCCAGGAGCCGCCAGAGCCGCCGGCCAGCCAGGAGCCGCCAGAGCCGCCGGCCAGCCAGGAGCCGCCAGAGCCGCCGGCCAGCCAGGAGCCGCCAGAGCAGCCGGCCAGCCAGGAGCCGCCAGAGCAGCCGGCCAGCCAGGAGCCGCCAGAGCAGCCGGCCAGCCAGGAGCCGCCAGAGCAGCCGGCCAGCCAGGAGCTGCCAGAGCCGCCGGCCAGCCAAGAGCTGCCCCTCAGTCCGGTGCTGCCCCTCAGTCCGGTGCTGCCCCTCAGTCCGGTGCTGCCCCTCAGTCCGGTGCTGCCCCTCAGTCCGGTGCTGCCCCTCAGTCCGGTGCTGCCCCTCAGTCCGGTGGGGTTAACATGGAGGGTCGCCATTAAGAGGAGGCCACGGAAGCGGGGATTAACTATGGTGGGGTGGGGGCCACGTCCAGAGCCAGAGCCGCCACCGTGGACAGATGCCCACCCAGACCCTCCCCTATAGGTTCAGGTTTTGCGGCCGGAGTCCGCACCTTGGGGGGTGGGGGGGGGGGGGGTACTGTCACGTTCCTGACCTTATTTCCTTTGTTCAGTCTTGTTTAGTGTGTCAGGACGTGAGCTGGGTGGGCATTCTATGTTATGTGTTTCTATGTTTGGTTTAGGGTTGTCTCCTAGCCTGATATGGTTCTCAATTAGAGGCAGGTGTTTTACGTTGTCTCTGATTGGGAACCATATTTAGGTAGGCTGTTCTCACTGTTTGTTTGTGGGTGATTGTTCCTGTTCATTGCATTCTTCGTTGTCTCTATGTTCACATGTTCAGGTCTGTAGCGTCGTTAGTTTCATTTTCTGTTTATTGTTTTGTTCGTGTTGTTAAGTGTTCAAATAAATATGGAAACGTACCACGCTGCAATTTGGTCCTCCTCTCTTCCACCTAACGACGAGCGTTACATGCACGTCCTGATCCTAATCTCTCAGAACCAGTTGTTCTGTGAAAAACCTGTGAGAATCTCACAACATTTGGAACCGCCGTGTCCTAGGTTCTTCCGTTTGACGTCAATACTATTCATAATAATAATGTGATTCATAGATGTTGCTGAACGCAAGTGCAATGAAAACGAATGAAAATGGAAATGCAACAATTCCTCCAGCTAAGGCTTCAACCACAGTCTTCACTCTAGCACCTGTGCCATTCAGCTCATAAATGAGCTACAGATGGAGTTTCCTCCCTGCTAAGGCTTCAATTTAAACCTTAAATTGAAACTTCCCATTTGGGCTAACAGTAACAGAGCTAACACTGGATTGTGGGGGTTTGCAGTTGATAAAAAGAAAATTCAAATGTTGGATATCCCTACTCTAGCTGGATTCCAATAGGAATTGCACATCCCTTGCAGGCCAGCATAATGCGACTTGCAGGCCTGAGTTTCAGGCCACTACGTTAGGGTAAAACTAGGCCTTAAAAAATAAGGTCTTATGAAATATATATTGTTTTTTCTTAAATAATAACATTTTAATGATAATATATTTGCTTAGGATCTCACTTGGTGAAAGCCGCATAACTGAAAATGAGTCTAACAACCATGTCACTAAAAAATACAGTCATGGGTAGTAACTCTCTACGATTCACTCGAAAAGGCAAGGCACACTGGGAAATATGCAAATAGAGCTTTACACTGAGCAAAGTGTTAATTTAAAACTGAAAAGTATGGACCCATATAGACACTGGAGAGGAGAGGAGATCATCTGATGTGTGATCTCTGGTCAGAGCTAACAGGTTGTGTCACGCTCAGGGATTTGACAGTAATGAAACCGACACACACCAAAACTTATGGACTCTAACTCCTTATATTCTCATCTCTCCCTCCTCTTTTTCTCTCTCCCTTCTTCTCTCGTTATGTCTACCTCTCTCTTCCACGTCTCTCTCTCTCTCCCTCTCTCTCACAAACACTTTTTCTCCTTTGTAGTGTTATCTTTCCTTGGCCTCCCTCCCTCCTCTTCTCTCTTCCTCCTGGCACTCTGTAGCAGGTCTTGGCTTGTTTGGACTGAGTGATGTCTTCATCACCAATCTCCTGTGTCTGTGGCTCTTCCCAGTTTTAAGTGTCTACCTCCCCTCAATGTGGAGCTGCGAGAAACGGTGTCCTTCGGATCCGCTGGAGTTCTGTGGTGTGAGGAGAGCTAAGCTAACTCCAGAGCCAAAAGGAGAGAGAAAGGGATAATAAGAGAGTAGGAGGGAGAGAGAGGGAGAATAAGAGGGTGGGAGAGAGAGAATAAGAGGATAGGAGAGAGAGAGAGAGAGAGAGGTGCAGTAGGGATGTGCAGAGAACTGGAATACGTGTGTGTGCATGTGCATGTGTGTGTAAGTTCCCAGGAGAGGGAGAATCTTACAAAGAGAGAGAACCCAGCAGGTGAGAATCCAATCCAGGGCTTATATCCATATAATATAAGCACTGTTCAACTGCTATTACTATACTGAAGAAAAAGATTAACTGCAACAAGCAACAATTTTGAAGATTTTACTGAGTTACAGTTTATAGAAGCCAATCAGTCAATTTAAATTAATTCATTAGACCCTAATCTATGGATTTCACATGACTGGGCAGGGGTACAGCCATGTGTGTAAACCAACCCACTTGGCAGCCAGGCATACCCACCTAGAAGTATGTGGACACCTGCTCGTCGAACATCTAATTCCAAAATGATGGGCATTAATATGGAGTTGGTCCCCCCTTTGCTGCTATAACAGCCTCCACTCGTCTGGGAAGGCTTTCCACTCGATGTTGGAACATTGCTGCGGGGACTTGCTTCCATTCAGCCACAAGAGCATCAGTGAGGTCGGGCACTGATGTTGGGCGATTAGGCCTGGCTCGCAGTCGGCGTTCCAATTCATCCCAAAGGTGTTTGATGGGGTTGAGGTCAGGGCTCTGTGCAGGCCAGTCAAGTTCTTACACACCGATCTCGTCAAACCATTTCTGTATGGACCTCGCTTTGTGCACGGGGCATTGTCATGCTGAAACAGGAAAGGGCTTCCCCAAGCTGTTGCCACAAAGTCGGAAGCACAAAATCATCTAGAATGTCATTGTATGCTGTAGAGTTAAGATTTCCCTTCACTGGAACTAAGGGTCCTAGCCCGAACCATGAAAAACATCCCCAGACCATTATTCCTCCTCCACCAATCTTTACAGTTGGCACTGTGCATTCGGGTAGGTAGCGTTCTCCTGGCATCCGCCAAACACAGATTAATCAGTCAGACTGCCAGATGGTTTAGCGTTATTCATCACTCCAGAGAACGCGTTTCCACTGCTCCAGAGTCCAATGGCGGCGAGTTTTAAACCACTCCAGGCGACGCTTGGCATTCTGCATGGTGATCTTTGGCTTGTGTGCGGCTACTCAGCCACGGAAACCCATTTCATGAAGCTCCCGATGAACAGTTATTTAGCTGACGTTGCTTCCAGAGACAGTTTGGAAATCGGTAGTGAGTGTTGCAACCGAGGACAGACGAGTGTTACACGCTTCAGCACTCGGCGGTGCCGTTCTGTGAGCTTGTGTGGCCTACCACTTCGAAGCTGAGCTGTTGTTGCTCCTAAACGTTTCCACTTCACAATAATAGCACTTACAGTTGACCGGGGCAACTCTAGCAGGGCAGAAATCTGAAGAACTGATTTGTTGGAAAGGTGGCATCCTATGACGGTGCCGCGTTGAAAGTCACTGAGCTCTTCAGTACGGGCATTCTACTGCCAATGTTTGTCTATGGAGATTGCATTGCTGTGTGCTTGATTTTATACACCTGTCAGAAACTGGTGTGGCTGAAATACTTTTGGCCATGTGGTGTATATTGTTTAATAATGTACATTGATAATACTTAAACAATATGCAATCGAGTATGTTGAGATTAGCTGACTAAGATCGAGAAATGGTAATGAGAAGCGAAGAACAAAGCAAGTATTTCGTTAACATAGTAGCGTGTACAAGTTCCATAATATAAGGCGAAATCATAAGTTACAAAGCATCACTGGCATTAAAACAGGCCTTATTCTAGGCGTTAAGATCTAAGCGTGAACAACACATGCCTACTCAGGCCAAAGGCCAAGCAGTCTAGAGAAGAGGGTTTTCATGCAACCGTTTCCGTAGGGCAAGAGATCGAACACAATACCTTTCATTACATTTATGCCATTTGAAGGTTAACTTCAAACCATAACCATTCACCATTGACCAAATTTCGGTAGCTTGATCAATCTGGCCCAATCTCCACAGCATGTCACAGCATCCAAATGCTTGTGTGGGGGATGAGGCCAATGCAGAATAAAACCTTTTGCATACAGTACTTTCAAGTTCACCCTGTCCAGATACAAGTTACCACAGAGATCATACATCAATATAGATGGCATAAGAATTATCCTCAGAGGACAAGTTTCAGAAGAATACCAAACATGGCTGCAATAGCATTATTCTAACACACATTTCAATAAAGGCATTTTGTCCTCTTAACGGGGAAGGGCTAACTGGTCCTTGAGCATCGTCTTGGTCCATTTGCCATGCGGACCCAGGTGAAAAAGAGCAAATAAGTTGGCGCGGGGTCTTCATACGTCTGTCTATGACGTTTGATAAGTGACGTTGTACCAATGACACTGTCCTGTCTGACTCAGTGTGTCTGTCTGTCTGTCTGACTGTCCTTGTCCTTGTCATATTGAGCAGTGTCGAGAGGGACTACAGCCACTGACATCCACTCTCTGTTTGTCTCTTTACACCAACATCACAGAGAGAGGGGGGGGGCGATAGAGAGAGAGAGAATAGGAAAGGGGGAGGGAGGGGAGGAGAGGAAGGGAGAGAGACGAGGAGTGAGGAGGGAAGGAGGGATTTCGAATCAAAGAGAAGGGAGGGAGAAGGAGAGCAAAGGGGAGGGCTTAGGGAAATAGAGAGCGTTATTGAGTGAGAGAGAGTGTAAAGCATGTTGCTGCTGCTGGCTCTGTATTGCGCTGTGAGCAAAGGACGAGAAAGAAAGAGAGAGAGGGAGAGAGGGAAAGAGGGAGTCACACACACACCCTGTCTCTTGCACACACACACACAGAGAAACTGAGAAGTGTCTTGCTCGGGAGATTGAGAGACACATGCACGCACTCTCACTCTCTCACACATGCACACACACACAGGGGGAGTGGTGAAGGCAGGCTCCGGTGCGTTTTGAAGCAGCAGTGAGAGTAAGAGAGAGGACTAGCCAGTACAGAGGACAGACGACTCTTAAGCTTGAACGGACCGTCACCTACTTACCAGCCCCCAGCCGATGAGCCACAGCCACGGCCACAGCACCGTAAGAGACTACAGCTACCTGTCACCTCCATCCCTTCCTCCATCCCTCTCAACTCATCAGTGTCTGTGTGAAGGGCACTCGGCTGTAGTGGTTCTGTAGTTAGCGCGCCTTGCAGAGTTGGAGATCTGAGGGGAGGATAGGCAGCAGGCGTACTGCATGTGTTCCCCCTCTCTCTCTGCTCTCGTTCTTCATCTCTCTCGCTCCCTCGTTCATGAATGTCACCTCTGTCTGTGGGAACTGCTGGTATTTACAAATGTTTCTTTCTCTCTCCCTCTTCCTCTCTCTCTCTCCCTCTGTCACTCTTGGGGGGGGGGTAGGTGATAAAAGGGGTTATGCCAGGAGAGCTTGAAAGGAAGGGAAGATCCAGCTCTCCGTCCGTCCATCTGTCCGTCCGTCCGCCTCTCTTCATCCTCATCCCCCTTTTTTTTCGGAGCCGATATCTCAGGTCGGACTGTCCCATTTTGAATTCTTTCCTTTTCTCTCGTCATTCTCTTGTTTTGATGGCGGGATGTTAAAGATCAGGTGAAGAAAGGAGGAGCTACATTGTGGACCTCTGCCAGGTCATGTCATTTATACATTTTTTGTTTGTTGTTATTTCAACGCTCCCTCATTTCTCCTCCTCCTGACTGAATTGGAGAGTGTGTGTGAGACGCAGGACTGGAGCCTACGAGGACTTTGAGACTGATCTGTTTTGATATGATTCGGTCGTCAGGAAAATTCTTTCCTACCCTGACGGAGCTGTATCAAAGTTAGCTGGTGCTCCAGGGAGAGGAGGGGGCCGTGGGGAGGGCCTGTGGCCCACGACGGAGCACCCACATTGGGACACATGCAGAGAGGGACACTGGCATAGTGGTTCTTCTCACCCACTGTTTTCTGTGTACAAGGAAAATGACAACATTCGCTTTCTATTGTCCTGTTGCCACGTTGACGGAGGGACAGTGACATAGCAGGGCAACACCTGAACAACAACAACGGTAACAGCAAGGACAGGCAACAGCCATATCTAAAAGACAACAACAGTTAAACCACCAGTGACAGCAACAACGCACTGCAACAACGCACTGCATCTAACCAAACCTCAATCAGCCAACACCTGATAACTTTGGGTGGGCCTTTGACAAGGACTCCACCCCTCCATCTCTCCATCCCCCTCTCTCCACCTCTCGCTCTGCTGCGGTGTTCTTCTCCCTTCATCCTCCAGCGAGAATCCCCTAGTGACCCCACTCTGCTACTATATTTATCCAGATATTGTTGACATTATATTGACATTTATATGTCAATCTAGGCAAGTTTGCTCAAAGGATTCTGGGTAATCACCCCGGGCGGTGCTCCATCGCCCTGGGTGAAAGGGCAGGGGGGCGGCCCACGGTTCCCCCCGACCACAACCGGGTGAAGAGCGGGCGCGGGCAGCAAGATGGCGGCTCTCGCCAGCTCGTTGATCCGCCAGCGGCGGGAAGTGAAGGACCCCCAGGCCAACCGGCAGGTGGCCAACAAGAGGAAGCCGTGCCCCAAGGCCAACAAGTCCCTGTGCCAGAAACAGATATTATTACTCATTTCAAAAGTCCGACTATGTGGCAATCGAGGCCGAAAATTAGAAAAAAGACCGGGTGAGTCAACACTTATATCTTTCTCTTTTCTGTTTTTTTTTTTTTCTTTCTTTCTTTCTTTCTTTCTTTCTTGTCTTTCTTTCTTTCCCGCTGAGATTCAGGATTGTATCTTTGGTCTGGTTCATTAAAAGAAAAGCTCCTTTACCTCCCTGTTACTGAACACACACGCAGAGTATGAGTTGAGTCTGTGCTCCCGGTAGGAAGGAGAGGTGTTGTTCAGGTATTGACCAAGCGTAAGCCCCCGTCATAGCATAAGACCAAGCATAAGCCCCCGTCGTATGTGGGAGGTCAATGGAGCTGATCACAGGTTTATTGAACTCAGGTCAAGGTTCTCTTGAATCATCAGGGGAATGGCTGGAACATCTGTTGCATTATCAGCTAAATGGAAGCGAGAGGGAATAACTATTTGTATGTACTGGTTCTGTTCAGCCTATCTGTAGAGAATCTAAAGCCTTCAGACATATATCCAGTCACTTCTGACAATACAATAAAAGCACATTTTCTTTCTCAGACACAATTGAACCATCTAAACACCTCAATTCCCCTGTTACAATACACCTCAATGGTCAAACAAGAGTCCTAGTATACATGACAGAGAATTAACCAGAAAACTGGCCCCTTCTCTGTCTGTAATGGCTCTGATTATTGTGTTACGTGTCAACACGGCGGACCGACCAGCAGACAGGTCCCGGTCATTCGCGACAGTCGAATGAACTTGACATATGGCGTAGTGATTTAGCGCCGTATGAAAACGTCACTAGTCTCATTTACGATTCTGGGGGCCGTTCACTGAGGGGCCCCCACGGTAACTGGCTTGGGACTATTTCTACAGTAGGTGTTGTGTAAAATCAACCGTGTATGTGTATGTGTATGTGTGTGTGTATGTGTGTGTGTGTGTGTGTGTGTGTGTGTGTGTGTGTGTGTAATAAACCCAGAGACACATTTAGCCTGTCAGAGTAAATCTATCACAAGACATTTCTGGTTAGCGGAATTAAACTAGACGTGAGGAGGCATATTCCCAGACTGCTTTGGGGTCTTCGTCACTTCATCTGGTGGCGTTTTATGACCTCCTATATAAATGTACCAAAATGATGTTTAATGGTGGCAATCGTATTTCTATGAGGTAGTGTGAGACATTGGGTTGAGAATGACATCTAAGACAAACAGTTCTTTAAAGGGATATTCTGGCATTTAGGATGAACTCGTGGCCACCAGTTTTATGTCTGTGCGTGCTGTATGAAGGAAATAAGAGGTCTATTCGCAAACCAACGCTGACTAGAAAATGGCTTCATTTTTTTTACTATAACACTGCTTAATTGACAAATCTCGCAGTATCCCTTTAATGTAAAAAAGAAAAAGCAATAATATTAATATTTTTTACAACATTGTGATGTTTGGAAATAAAGAGCACATCCTGATTTTGTGTGATATTCACACTGTGACACACATCTGGATCCTCTTGCCATTTGGAAGCGGTCGTTTGGAGGGTGCTGGGTGTCAATGAATTGGATTGATTTAGGACGTGTGACGTCACCTTTAGAACCTATTAGCCTTTTCTCTCTCGGTATACCGTCTTCTATTTAATGTCATATGTCCAAGTACGATTTCAGGCATGTCGCTTTAAGAATTGAAGGCTCACTTACTGTTTGATGCTGTTTGAGGTTTCTCTCTATTGTGGTTGGATTGGTGTGTGAATTCTCTATGAATGTTGTGTGAACGTTCTACAAAACGTTGTGTGAACGTTCTACAAAACGTTGTGTGAACGTTCTATAAATCAGTGGTTCTCAACCCACATTAAACCAATCTGGGAAACCATTTTTAATGCTATATTGATAGTAATTGTAGCAATCATATGACAAAGGAAAATAATTCAATGTTGCCCATATTCTTGATGAAGAATGTTAATAAGCCCTGCTAATAGCACCTCATTAGAAATACTGTGACTGAAGAAAAATATGTCAAATGGTGAAATGATTTAATCACTCTCCCTGGTTTTAGTCATTTAGTCATTTCAGTTCAGACCAGTTGAGACTCGCTGCTATAAATGTTGTGTGAACGTTCTATAAATGTTGTGTGAGCATTCGATAAATGCGGTGTGAGCGTTCTATGAACGTCGACCCACCATATTTCATCAGGATAATCACCATGGAAACCTTAACCCTGAACACAGCATCTGCCGTTGTGGCGACCGCACTGTAATTACAGGTGTAAAATATGGTGGGAAACACTCACGCTCACACAGTCACACCGATCCAGGCCACAGTGAAAACAGATATAAAGGCCAGGTCCTAATGGCCTGCCATTGTTTGAGACCCATTCCTTTTCTTTACAGTCTGATTGATTTATGATGGCAATACAAGCCCCTTTGCCCTTCTATGGGTTCTCCACAATGGTGACATTCACTTTAAGATGTAGCTGGGCCCCTGTCATTGTGGGAATATTGCTGAGAGAGAGAGAGAGATAGCGAGAGAGAGTGAGAGTGAGAGTGAGAGAGAGAGAGAGACTTAATAATTTGTTCAGGGTGCGTGAAGAGGTGTGTGTGTGTGTGGTACACGGTAACGAGGGATGGAGAGAGGAATGGAGAGAGAGATGGAGAGAGGGGATAGCTGTGTAATGTTTAATTCCTGTATCAACTATGGTGACAGTTCGAACGTGTAGTATGGCAGTGTGTGATCTTTCCATTGGTGTGTGTTGTTTTGTTTGTGTTGGTGAGTGTGGTGGTGCGGGTGATATGGGTCAATATGTTTTAGTGTGTTTGTGTGTCTCTGTGAGTGTGTCAGTGCTCCAAGTGTTCCTGCGTGAGTGTGTGAGTGGCAACGCAATCCCTTACAGAAAAACCACATGAAATGTCAGTTAGAGAATGAGGTGAGTGGCGAATGTTAGAGGACACGGAGATGTCAGTTAGAGAATGAGGTGAGTGGTGAATGTTAGAGGACACGGAGATGTCAGTTAGAGAATGAGGTGAGAGGTGAATGTTAGAGGACACGGAGATGTCAGTTAGAGAATGAGGTGAGTGGTGAATGTTAGAGGACATGGAGATGTCAGTTAGAGAATGAGGTGAGTGGTGAATGTTAGAGGACACGGAGATGTCAGTTAGAGAATGAGGTGAGTGGCGAATGTTAGAGGACACGGAGATGTCAGTTAGAGAATGAGGTGAGTGGTGAATGTTAGAGGACACGGAGATGTCAGTTAGAGAATGAGGTGAGTGGCGAATGTTAGAGGACACGGAGATGTCAGTTAGAGAATGAGGTGAGTGGTGAATGTTAGAGGACACGGAGATGTCAGTTAGAGAATGAGGTGAGTGGCGAATGTTAGAGGACACGGAGATGTCAGTTAGAGAATGAGGTGAGTGGTGAATGTTAGAGGACACGGAGATGTCAGTTAGAGAATGAGGTGAGTGGCGAATGTTAGAGGGGGAATAATTAGCCACATACACCTCCTAGCCATTCACATGTGACACTTCACACGATTTGTGATATCATGTGAAAACGTGTTTTTTGGACCACTTCACACGTGAAATGAGGAAACCCCGGGGGGGTACTATCCCAAACTAATGACGGCCCACCCTCCACTTCAGCCCAGTCAGCTGTTAAGAAGGTCAGCCTGCTCCACTGCAACCAACACTACACGGAGGAGGAATCACCACATGGGAATTAGAGAAGGTGTGAATGCGCACATGCGAGAGTAAGAGAGAAGGAATGGGATGATGTATAGGGCATAAATGCTGTTAACCAAACAGAATACAGTAACACCTAGACCACACATCATTTTAGGGGCACGCTCATCTATGGTGTGTGTGTGTGTGTCTGCATGATAGTGGGCCTGCACGAGGATGTGTCTGTGTGTCTGTGTTTGCATAGAGACAAATGATGTGGTGACAACACACACACTCTGGCTGACTGCTGGTGTGTATAAAGGAAGTGTGTGTGTTTGTGTGTGTGTGTGTGTATAGAGGCAGCGTGTGAGCGGCTCATTCTTGCGGTGTGATTCATCAGGCCCCGTCAGCACCGCTCATTAACACACTGATTTATCAATAACAGACACACACACACACAGATTTGATCAACAACACCGTGCTCAGTTTAGAGAGCAGCCGCTCAGCCCTGCACACACACAGAGCGGTATCGGCCTGTCCCGAGGTTAACCCATCTCTCTCTCTCTCTCTCCCCCCTCTCTCTCCCTCCTTCCATCCTTCCCTCACCCTCTAAGTGTATCTTCTCTCCCTGGCTAAAGTAACCATGGCAGCGTTGTCAGTGAGCCAGGCAGTTAGTCAGGGACAAAGGGGAGCTGGGGCATTGTGTATTATATATGCTACAGTACATAGACCCAGGAACCAGTCTATTGTGAAGCTGATAATGTGCATCTATAACGTACAGTAACTCTAATTATTATAGGGGAGTGGCTACTATTGGAGATGAAATGACAGGCACTCACTGTTGTGCGAGGTTGTGTATGCATGATGCTAGTAACTACATACAGTAGACAGTATTACACACACACACACACACACACACACACACACACACACACACACACACACACACACACACACACACACACACAAGCAAGTTTTTCAATAAGGATATGGGTCCGTCAATAAGGATATTGCTTTCCCATTAGTGTTGTAGTGTATGAAAAATACAACTACCGCAATAAACCACAGAAAATGTAAGTGTTACATACCACTGAACATTTTAAATGATTTCATTAAGTTATTGTTTCCAAATACGGTCGCAGATCTATAAAAGGCTATGAGCTGTGAGCGTATGACAGTAATTTGTATCCCGCCATTCAGACCACCGCCATCCATGAGAATTATGTCTGATTCTACCCGTCTAAGGCGGCCGTAAATTTCCACTCTTCAGTTCCATTGTTTTTCACTACTCACCTCCTGTTTAATGCCAATGGGACAGATGTTGTGTGTGAAATGGTGCCTGGTAGCAATGGGTTTTAGATGATCACATTTGGTCCTACCTGACTGATTTATGGTTTTATGTGGAAAGTATATTTGTTTTCTGTGGCTTTGGGTTGGACGTCAATCATCGTCCATGGGCATCTACGGGCGATGACTTTGGGGAGGTGGTGGGGGGGGTGGGGGGGGGCTGGGTATAGTGCCTGGTAAAGGCATTATTTGGATTGGATTGGTGCGAGTGCCATGGTACCAAAGTGGGACAGAGAGAGAAGGGCAGTCGATTTGGGATCGGAATTACCGTGCTTCAGATGACCTTCAAAGTAAGGGCACAGAGGGACAATGCACATTTACACACACACACACGCACGCACACACAATCTGTGACAGGTGTGCCACTGGTATCAGTATGTCAAACAGCTCAGGGGTCATCAATGCACAATTAACCTGTAACACCATCTGTAACTTGTACCGGTGACACACACACACAGGTAGAGTGCCCAATTAGTGCCCGGTGAGAGCATCGGCATGGATAGGTGACAGTGCCATGGTACCAAAGTGGGACAGAGAGATTGGAGCACTTGATTTTGGATCGAACAACTGCGCTTCAGTTGACCTTCAAAGTAGGAAAAAACACACACAGACATACACACACACACACACACACACCACACACACACACACACACACACACACACACACAGTCAAAAACTGCACTGCAACAACAGGGCTCGCAATTTTAACAAATCACCACACTTTTACAGCATATAATGGTGCAATCAAGCAACACGTCAACAAACCTTTTTTTGTGACAAATTGGACAAAATCATCACAAATGCAGAATGTCATGACTGCCGAAGCAAAAATCAAACATTTTGGACCGCAGCTACCACAAAAACAAAATATCACATTTTTTTGGCCAAAAATCTGTAGGGACTGATTGATCCGGTCTTGTACAGTTGTGGCCAAAAATATTGGTACCCTTGCACTTTTTTCAAGTAACTCACAATTTTCCCTAATAATAAGTTGAAATTGAACAAAGTATTTGGTCTCCAAATTCTTTATTTTACTGTTAATAATACAGAACCCTTGTTTTTGATTCAGAACTTAATATATCCATTTAAATCAGAAAATAAACAGGAATGGCATTGACAAAATTATTGACACCCTAGACTTAATATTTGGTAGCACTGCCTTTGGTCAAAATTCAAGCACTTCTGATAACCATCAATGAGCTTCCGGCACTTCTGTACTGGAAGTTTGGCCCACTCCTCTTGTGCAAACTGCTCCAGTTCTCCCAGATTAGAAGGGGGTCTTCTCCCAACTGCTGCTTTCAGATTTCTCCAAATTTTAAATGGGATTTAGATCTGGACTCATTGCTGGCCACTTCAGAACAGTCCAGTGTTTTGTCTTGAACTAATCCTGGGTGCTTTTTGAAGTACACTGCTCAAAAAAAATAAAGGGAACACTAAAATAACACATCCTAGATCTGAATGAATGAAATATTCTTATTAAATACTTTTTTCTTTACATAGTTGAATGTGCTGACAACAAAATCACACAACATTTTTCAATGGAAATCAAATTTATCAACCCATGGAGGTCTGGATTTGGAGTCACACTCAAAATTAAAGTGGAAAACCACACTACAGGCTGATCCAACTTTGATGTAATGTCCTTAAAACAAGTAAAAATGAGGCTCAGTAGTGTGTGTGGCCTCCACGTGCCTGTATGACCTCCCTACAACGCCTGGGCATGCTCCTAAAGAGGTGGCGGATGGTCTCCTGAGGCATCTCCTCCCAGACCTGGACTAAAGCATCCGCCAACTCCTGGACAGTCTGTGGTGCAACGTGGCGTTGGTGGATGGAGCGAGATATGATGTCCCAGATGTGCTCAATTGGATTCAGGTCTGGGGAACGGGCGGGTCAGTCCATAGCATCAATGCCTTCCTCTTGCAGGAACTGCTGACACACTCCAGCCACATGAGGTCTAGCATTGTCTTGCATTAGGAGGAACCCAGGGCCAACCGCACCAGCATATGGTCTCACAAGGGGTCTGAGGATCTCATCTCGGTACCTAATGGCAGTCAGGCTACCTCTGGCGAGCACATGGAGGGCTGTGCGGCCCCCCAAAGAAATGCCACCCCACACCATGACTGACCCACCACCAAACCGGTCATGCTGGAGGATGTTGCAGGCAGCAGAACGTTCTCCACGGCGTCTCCAGACTCTGTCACGTCTGTCACGTGCTCAGTGTGAACCTGCTTTCATCTGTGAAGAGCACAGGGCGCCAGTGGCGAATTTGCCAATCTTGGTGTTCTCTGGCAAATGCTAAACGTCCTGCACGGTGTTGGGCTGTAAGCACAACCCCCACCTGTGGACGTCGGGCCCTCATACCACCCTCATGGAGTCTGTTTCTGACCGTTTGAGCAGACACATGCACATTTGTGGCCTGCTGGAGGTCATTTTGCAGGGCTCTGGCAGTGCTCCTCCTGCTCAAAGGCGGAGGTAGCGGTCCTGCTGCTGGGTTGTTGCCCTCCTACGGCCTCCTCCACGTCTCCTGATGTACTGGCCTGTCTCCTGGTAGCGCCTCCATGCTCTGGACACTACGCTGACAGACACAGCAAACCTTCTTGCCACAGCTCGCATTGATGTGCCATCCTGGATGAGCTGCACTACCTGAGCCACTTGTGTGGGTTGTAGACTCCGTCTCATGCTACCACTAGAGTGAAAGCACCGCCAGCATTCAAAAGTGACCAAAACATCAGCCAGGAAGCATAGGATCTGAGAAGTGGTCTGTGGTCACCACCTGCAGAACCACTCCTTTATTGGGGGTGTCTTGCTAAATTTCCTATAATTTCCACCATTTGTCTATTCCATTTGCACAACAACATGTGACATTTATTGTCAATCAGTGTTGCTTCCTAAGTGGCCAGTTTGATTTCACAGAAGTGTGATTGACTTGGAGTTACATTGTGTTGTTTAAGTGTTCCCTTTATTTTTTTGAGCAGTGTATGTTTGGGGTTATTGTCCTGCTGGAAGACCCATGACCTTTGACGGAGACCCAGCTTTCTGACACTGGGTCCGACATTGCACTCCAAAATGCCTTGGTATTCTCCTGATTTCATGATGCCATGCACACGTTCAAGGCACCCAGTGCCAGGGGCAGCAAAGCAACCCCAAAACATTACTGAACCTCCTCCATGTTTGACTGTAGGGAAGGTGTTATTTTATTTGAAAGCTTAATTTTGTTCTCTGTAAACATAGCGATTGTGTGCTTTACCAAAAAGCTCTAATTTGGTCTCATCTGTTCACAGGACATTTTCCCAGAAGGGTTTTGGCATGTTCAGGTGTGTTTTGTCAAATTGCAGCCCAGCTGTCTTATGTCTTTCTCTCAGCAATGGGGTCCTTCTGGGTCTCCTACCATATAACCACCTTTCATTGAGTTGGCGACGGATGGTGGAGTTGAAACTGTCATACCTTGTGTCTGAAGGTCAGCTTGAATCTGTGTGGCAGTTGATCGAGGTGATTTCTCCACAATTCAAACAATCCTTTACTACAATCTTCCATCAAGTTCTCTCTTGCGGCCACATCCAGGGAGGTTGGCTACAGTGGCATGGGCCTTAAACTTCTTGATAACATTACGTACGGTGTAAACAGGAACATCAAGGTCTCTGGAGATGGACTTGTAGCCTTGAGATTGTCCATGCTTGGCTACAATCTTGTGTCTGGCCACCTAAGATGGTTTTCTTTCTTTTCTCAATGCTCATTGCGGTACACACAGTTACACAAAACAGGAGAATAGGTATTTTTCTCTATTCAGACTGGTTGAGTACATGATTTTTATACTGCAGACATCTTCAACTCAGCACAGGTGAGTTCAATTCCAAAGTAAATGAGAATCACCTGTTTGAATGAATCATCTGTTTCTAATTATTTCTAACTACTTCCAGAAGGTGCCAATAATATTGTCCGGGCCATTTTAGGATTTCTTTGTGGAATTAGCTAAGATTCAGTAAATTATTCAATTTTATTTTATTTTTCAACTGCACACCGAAGACATACATACGTGGATCCCAAAATATGTTTTAATTTCAACAGTTTTCTGGAAGAAATGCTGCATTATTTGAAAAAAGTGCAAGGGTGCCAATATTTTTGGCCACGACTGTATGTAGTTGGCAGCCTTCTCTCTCATTGTGAATATGTGACTTAAGCACATGCAGGTAAAAGATGATGTGTTTCTGCCAAGGCAGCATCTTCCTCTCTCCCCACCTTCTTGACTCAATGTCAAAAATTAGCAAGTGGCGAGATGACATGAATGAAGCATTGTCCCTTTAATCAATGGCCACACTTCTAATGTCAGTATTAACATGCACTGAGACAGGAAAGCCTACATTAGCATTTCCCATAAAATCAATTTGCCTGATTTTATGCACACACAGATGTGCATACGGTGCATTCGGAAAGTATTCAGACCCCTTGACTTTTCCCACATTTTGTTACAGCCTTATTCTAAAATGGACTAAATTGTTTTTTTCCCTCATCAATCTACACATAATACCCCATAATGACAAAGCAAAAAATGGTTTTGGGAATTTGTAGCAAATGTATAAAAAAATATATATTCTCATCAATCTACACACAATACCCCATAATGAAAATACAAAAACAGGCATTTAGAAATGTTCGCAAATTTATAATTAAAAAAAACCTGAAATATCACATTTGCATAAGTATTCAGACTCTTCACTCAGTACTTTGTTGAAGCACCTTTGCCAGTGATTATGGCCTCTAGTCTTCTTGCTATGACGCTACAAGCTTGGCCCACCTGTATTTGGGGAGTTTCTTAATTAAGCTCTGTCAGGTTGGATGGGGAGCGTCCCTGCACAGCTATTTTCAGGTCTCTCCAGAGATGTTAGATCAGGTTCAAGTCTGTGCTCTGGCCGGGCCACTCAAGGACATTCAGAGACTTGTCCTGAAGCTACTCCTGCGTTGTCTTGGCTGTGTGCTCAGGGTCGTTGTCCTGTTGGGAGGTGAACCTTCGCCCCAGTCTGATGTCCTGAGTGCTCTGGAGCAGGTTTTCATCAAGGATCACTCTGTACTTTGCTCTGTTCGTCTTTCCCTTGATCCTGACTAGTCTCCCAGTCCCTGACCTGAAAAACATCCCCACAGCAACAGTTTTCAGCTGTGCTACCATAATTGCAAAAGGGTTTTCTAATGATCAATTAGCCTTTTAAAACGATAAACTTGGATTAGCTAACACAACTTGACATTGGAACACAGGAGTGATGGTTGCTGATAATGGGCCTCTGAACGCCTAAGTAGATATTCCATTAAACATCTGCCGTTTCCAGCTACAATAGTCATTTTCAACATTAACACTGTCTACACTGTATTTCTGATCAATTTGATGTTATTTTAACGGACCAAAAAATTTGCTTTTCATTCAAAAACAAGGAAATTTCGAAGTGACCCCAAACTTTTGAACGGTAGTGTATATGCAGAGAAAAACACAAATGCGCATGCACCACAACCACCCCCCTCTCCCCTTCACCCCTCGTGGCCATGCGTGCAGAGTGTGATATCTCTGTCGGCCCTGTCACACCGGCCTCACACACCCTCATGAAATAACTCTTCCCTCTATCCCCCTCTTTCCTATCCTCCGTCTCCTCCACCTCTCTTCTCCCCACGGCCAGTGTATGTGTGTGGTGTGTCAGAGCTGGGTGCGTGTTCATTTGCTTTGATCATGGAGGGATTAGGGGGTGACAACAGGTGGGAAAGACAAAATAGATAATGGCATACTATGCTCCTGGCATCTCTCTCTCTCTACCCCCCCACGCCTCTCTCCAGCTACCACTAACCCTTCCCACACACGCACACATATACACATGCTGCACTAAAACATGTATACTAACGGCCACTTAAAGCAATCTTTTGACATGAGTACATGAAACACAGTTAATGGTAACTGCCCAGTGAAATCTCACTTTTAAAAGTTCATATTCTGTTAACTCATAACCAAATAATGTTGTTGACTTGTCCTATACTTGTATTTGTGGCCAAAGCATAAATTGGAGAAAAAACACTTAACCCCACCCTCAAACTTGTATCTCAAACAGCGTTAAAAGAATGCTTGTTATTTCCTTATAGAACATGATGTCATCTCCCTGAGGAGTATAATCTGGCCAATCAGCAGTCTAATGACCATTATACGCCCATACCCTTCTGTTGTTGGGGTACACACACCGTTCCAACACAGAAAATCAGCTTTTTAACATACTTAATTTTTTTTAATTAGGAAGGAAAACTATAAATAGGTAATATTTCATAGAAATCTGGAAACTCTGGGCAGTTACTTTAAATATTCAACACCTTCCATACTAAGTACATGAACTACATTAAAACATTCATGCTCTTCTGCCATGCAGCCAGCAACCACACTACTCATTATCAAAATGACATCCGGAGGAGCTGTGTGTGCGTGTGTGTGTGTGTGCACGCAATGGCACGTGTATGCATACGTGCCTGAGCTTTCACGTCTGTCTGTGTGACTGTTCTTGTCTGTGTGTGTGTGTGTGTGTGTGTGTGTGTCTGCTCATGCCTGCGTGGTTCCGTGTATGTGTGCCCGTGTGTGTGTGTCAACCATCCCATAAGAGGTAGCTAGAGTAGAGTGTAGAGTGCTAGTATTTAGACTAACAAGGAGTACATTACAGCAGTAAAGAGGCTCCCTGTTGATGTTCTGCTAAGGCAGGGTAGTGTTGTGACGGTAGGGCTGATGATGTAACAGGACCTTCATGCTCACAGGGACGGGGCTGCATTGCAGGGACGGGGCTGATCTCTGTGCACTGTGGGGTCTCCCCTGGGAACCTGGTGTGCGTGCAGAGCAATGAGTGCAGATACATGTAATGTATATTCGTTTGTGTGTGTACACTGCATGACCAGAAGTATGTGGACACTTGCTCGTCAAACATCTCATTCCAAAATCATGGGTATTAAAATGGAGTTTGTCCCCCCTTTGCTGCTATAACAGCCTCCACTCTTCTGGGAAGGCTTTCCAGTAGATGTTGGAACATTGCTGCGGGGACTTGCTTCCATTCAGCCACAAGAGCTTTAGTGACGTCGGGCACTGATGTTGGGCGATTAGACCTGGCAAGCAGTCGGCATTCCAATTCATCCCAAAGGTGTTTGATGGGGTTGTGGGCAGGGCTCTGTGCAGGCCAGTCAAGTTCTTCCACACCGATCTCGACAAACCATTACTGTATGGACCTCGCTTTGTGCACGGAGGGCATTGTCATGCTGAAACAGGGAAGGGCCTTCCCCAAACTGTTGCCACAAAGTTGGAACCACAGAATCGTCTGGAATTTCATTATATGCTGTAGAGTTAAGATTTCCCTTCACTGGAACTAAGGGGCCTGAACCATGAAAAACATCCCCAGACCATTATTCCTCCTCCACCAATCTTTACAGTTGGCACTATGCAGTCGGGCAGGTAGGGTTCTCTTGCCATCCGCCAAACCCAGATTTGTCTGTCGGACTGCCAGATGGTGAAGCGTGATTCATTACTCCAGAGAACGCGTTTCCACTTCTCCAGAGTCCAATGGCGGCTAGCTTTACACCACTCCAGCCGACACTTGGCATTATGCATGGTGATCTTAGGCTTGTGTGCGGCTGCTGGGCCATGAAAACCCATTTCATGAAGCTCCTGACGAACAGCTCTTATTCTGTTGTTTCCAGAGGCAGTTTGGAACTCGGTAGTGAGTGCTGCAACTAAAGAGAGGCGATTTTTACGCACTACACGCTTCAGCACTTTGCGGTCCCGTTCTTTGAGCTTGTGTGGCCTACCACTTCGAGGCTGAGCCATTGTTGCTCACAGACTTTTCCACTTCACAATCTCAGCACTTACAGTTGACCATGGCAGCTCTATCAGAGATTGTGTGCTTGATGTTATACACCTTTCAGCAACGGTTGTGGCTGAAATAGCCAAATCCACTCATTTGAAGGGGTGCCCACATTTGTATACATGCCTTCGGAAAGTATTCAGACCTCTTTACTTTTTCCCCCATTTTGTTACGTTACAGCCCTATTCTAAAATGGATTAAATAAAAAAAATACCCCATAATTACAAAGCGAAAACAGTTTTTTAGATTTTTGTGCAAATTTATAAAACATTTAAAACATAAATATCTTATTTATGTAAATATTCAGACCCTTTCCTATCAGACTCGAAATTGCCCTCAGGTGCATCTTGTTTCCGTTGATCATCCTTGAGATGTTTCAACAACTTGATTGGAGTCCATCTGTGGTAAATTCAATTGATCTGACATGATTTGGAAAGGCACACACCTGTCTATATAAGGTCCCACGGTTGACAGTGCATGTCAGAGCAAAAACCAAGCCATGTGGTCAAAGGAATTGTCCATGGATCTCCGTAGAGCACAGATCTGGGGAATACTTATGTAAATGTGATATTTTTCTTTTATATATATATATATATATACATATATATATATACACACATTTGTTACAAATTACCAAAACCAGTTTTTGCATTCTTATTATGTGTAGATTGATAAGGAAAATAAATAAATAAATAAATCCATTTTAGAATACGGCCGTAACGTAACAAAATGTGGAAAAAGTCAAGGGGTCTGAATACTTTCCGAATGCACTGTACAGTGTCTTGCAAAAGTAGACATCCCCTTGGTGTTTTTCTTATTTTCTTACATTACAACCTGCAATTTATCTATATTTTTATTTGGATTTCATGTAATGGACATACACAAAATAGTCCAAATTGGTGAAGTGAAATGGAAAAAATAACTTAACATTCTAAAAAATAAAAAACGGAAAAGTGGTGTGGGTATATGTATTCACCCCCTTTGCTATGAAGCCCCTAAATAAGATTAAGTGCAACCAATTACCTTCAGAAGTCACATAATTCGTTTAAAAAAAGTCCACCTGTGTGCAATCTAAGTGTCACATGATCTGTCACATGATCTTAGTAAATATACACCTGTTCTGAAAGGTCCCAGAGTCTGCAACACCACTAAGCAAGGGGCACCACTAAGCAAGCGGCACCATGAAGACCAAGGAACTCTCCAAACAGGTCAGGGAGAAAGTTGTGGAGATGTACAGATCAGGGTTGGGTTACAAAAAAATATCTGAAATTTTGAACATCCCACGGAGCACCATTAAATCCATTATTAAAAAATGTAAAGACTATGGCACCACAACAAACCTGCCAAGAGAGGACCGCCCCCACCAAAACTCACAGACCAGGCAAGGAGGGCATTAATCAGAGAGGCATCAAAGAGACCAAAGATAACCCTGTAGGAGCTGCAAAGCTCCACAGCAGAGATTGGAGTATCTGTCCATAGGACCACTTTAAGCTGTACACTCCAAACAGCTGAGCTTTACGGGAAGAGTGGCCAGAAATAAAGCCGTTGCTTAAAAAAATTAATACGCAAACACGTTTGGTGTTCACCAAAAGGCATGTGGGAGACTCCCCAAACATATAGAAGAAGGTACTCTGGTCAGATGAGACTAAAATTGAGCTTTTTGGCCATCAAGGAAAACGCTATGTCTGGCGCAAACCCAACACCTCCCATCACCCCGAGAACACCATCCCCACAGTGAAGCATGGTGGTGACAGCATAATGCTGTGGGGATGTTTGTCATGGGCAGGGACTGGGAAATTGGTCAGAATTTAAGGAATGATGGATGGCGCTAAATACAGGGAAATTCTTGAGGGAAACCTGTTTCATTCTTCCATGAATTTGAGACAGAATTTGGACAGAAGTTCACCTTCCAGCAGGACAATGACCCTAAGCATACTGCTAAAGCGACACTCAAGTGGTTTAAGGGGAAACATTTAAATGTCTTTGAATGGCCTAGTCAAAGCCCAGACTTCAATCCAATTGAGAAACTGTGGTAGGACTTAAAGATTGCTGTACACCAGCAGAACCCATCCAACTTGAAGGAGCTGGAGCAGTTTTGCCTTGAAGAATGGGCAACAATCCCAGTGGCTAGGTGTGCCAAGCTTATAGAGACACCCCAAGAGACTTGCAGCTGTAATTGCTGCAAAAGGTGGCTCTACAAAGTATTGACTTTGGGGGGGTGAATAGTTATGCACGCTCAAGTTTTCATTTCTTGTTTGTTTCACAAGAAAAAATATTTTGCATCTTCAAAGAGCTAGGCATGTTGTATACTGTACATCAAATGATACAAACCCCCCAAACAATCAATTTGAATTCCAGGTTGTAAGGCAACAAAATAGGAAAAATGCCAAGGGGGGTGAATTCTTTCGCAAGCCACTGTATATAGTGTATGTGTAGGGGACCTTTGTGGATGTCTGCGTGTGTGAATGTATGTACATTTTGTGTGGGTTAGCCACCTTTGAGAGATGTGAGAACAAGTGTGTGGACTTGTGTATGCGTCTTCAAGGGGAATGGAAACACTTTAGGAAGTAAAGCTATAAGCACAGATATGTATTTCATCCACTAATACTAAACATGAGCATTTGACATAGAAACATCTCTATTTTTAGGATGTTGATATTGTATGTTTATTAGAGGTATGGGTAGCGCCATTTTAAATTGCCACTGACGACTGGCGGGATTGAGCGAATAGTGAGCAATAGTAATGGGGTCTTTTTGTAGGAACTAACTCCGCCATGGTTCGCTTAACAAAGCCTATGAGAAAATGTATAGGGTTTTTAGATAAACTATGAAAATAAGGTCTGTGGTAACACAGGCTTAGGAGATCTTATACGTTTTGTTCTATGAGTCAATCTTCATCAGCTAACGTCACTTTTTGTCAATTTTGAAGCCTTTATGTAATAAAAACAACACACACAAAGGCTTCATAATTCATAAAGATCATGTTAACTGACTGACATTATCTCATAGAGCAAAACGTCTAAGATCTCATAAGTCTGTATTAACCACAGACCTTCGGCGTTTATTCCAAAACTCAATTTTTTCCCCATTTATTTTGCCCATATGAATGGCTGAACGAACCAGAGGTAAATCATTTCCGTTTTTTAGGACTACAAGCTGGCGAGATCTATTTTGAGTGGGGGACTGAAAGTGAATGAATGGTGCCACCGGTCTCACCTGCACTGGACCTGAAAGGTTTCTCACAACTTTGACAGCTTTGTCATTGAGATCAGGACAACAATATTAAAGGTAAGAAACTGTATAGCCGGTCGTGACCGGGAGTCCCATAGGGCGGTGCACAATTGGCCTAACGTAGTCCGGATTAGGGGAGGGTTTGGCCGAGGGGATCTCCTTGGCTCATCGCGCTCTAGCTACTCGTGGTGGGCCGTGCGCTTGCAAGCTGACTTCGGTCGTCAGTTGAGCTGTGTTTCCTCCGACATATTGGTGCGGCTGGCTTCCAGATTAAGCGAGCAGGTGTTAAGAAGCAGCGGGGCTTGGTGGATCATGTTTCGGAGGACTCATGACTCGACCTTCGACTCTCCCGAGCCTGTTGGGGAGTTGCAGCGATGAGACAAGATCGTAACTACCAATTGGTAGAAAAAACAAATCGTTTTTACGTTGGTAAATTGTAATATTTACATTTTAAAGTATTTTTCTCGATTATAATATGCCTGTGAAAGGAACTTTTGATAAGAATCCGAGTACACAGTCAGGCAAAACGAGCCAAGGTAGCTGGCTAGCCTACTTGATTTAGCTCTTCTCTTGTCTTGTCGCGTTGATGCCTAATGAGATATCTAGCTATGTTTTCATTGATAGATGTACAAAATACAATGCTCATATTGACAATTCAAAAGGGAATTTGTCATTGGTATTAGCTAAGAGCTAAACTGAAATGGCTAGTGTCTGATTCGATTTGTAGTTAGCTAGCTAGTAGCTAGTCAGCCACAAGAGAGAGCTGCTGCAGGATTGCTATTTTACAAGTAAAATGTATGATACCCATATAATTATCAGCTAGCTAAATAACTATCTACATAGGTAGATATCTCATTAGGCGTCTTTATCTGTGATATGATTCCTAAAAATAGTAAGCCTGCTGACTGTTGATTGCAATAATGAATGTAGCCTAAACCTGAAGCTTAACCCTTACAGCTAGCTAGCTAATAGCTCTGACTTTTGAAAGCTCAGGCTGGTAGTCAGCTCGGTAACTACATTATCCTTGTCTAGCTGGCAGTCTAACTGTTAATTATGTATTATTGTTGTGTACAACTGGGCCTATATATACTGTACTATATACTATACTGGTCTATGTTTAAAAAAATGTGCTCTCTCTCTCTCTCTCTCTCTCTCTCTCTCTCTCTCTCTCTCTCTCTCTCTCTCTCTCTCTCTCTCTCTCTCTCTCTCTCTCTCTCTCTCTCTCTCTCTCTCTCTCTCTCTCTCTCTCTCTCTCTCTCTCTCTCTCTCTCTCTCTCTCTCTCTCTCTCTCTCTCTCTCTCTCTCTCTCTCTCTCTCTCTCTCTCTCTGTAGGACACTGGTGAACTGTCAGCTCTCAGAACTTAGTGAAGAGCACAACACTGTAGACATGTCACCTGTGCACCAGGCAGTCAATAGAAGGTGTCTCCAAGGGGCCAAGGACAGACAGGGGCTGGAGAGACTGGACAACATGCTGCTGAGTCTGCAGACAGGGCTGAGGGACAGTCATACCCTCACAGCCTAGATAGAAACATAGGAAGGAGGATATGACGTGGTTTGTTTGTGTTGCACCAGAATGCAAGGGCAAGCAGCAATGCATCGTAGAGGACCTAAATTGTTTTAGGTTGTGGTACTCCAGTGAGTGTGACTCATTGCAGACATAGGGACTAGTAAAGGGACACCTAGTCCTCACCCAGCAGCTTAGATTGTCACTAGTCATTTAGCCTCCCTTGCACGCTTTTCATTTGTTCCCATTCTGACTCTTCGTGTATTAGGCTATAAGCATAGTGGAATGCATTAGGCTATTGGCATTGTGTATTAGGCTATAGGCCTAGTGTGTACAGAAGAAATATAAGTTTTAAAAGCCAAATATTATTATTATATGCCTTATTCTTATCATATTTTGTCATTCAAATTGTCATTGTAACTTGCACTTTGTTTTCAGGTTTGAGTGAGACGATGTATTCCCCTCAATAAAGTACTTTCAATAAACTTCTTGATTTATTCATATTATATTACTTGTGACTTTCCTTATCATATGTAAGACTAAATGCCATTTGTAATGTTTTGGTGCAGATATGTGTTTAATATACAGTCCAGATAAGAAAATGTCTAAATGGAACATTCCATGGAATTCTAGAAAAAAACACAGTTCACTAAAACGGATGTAACTCATTCACAGTACAAGGTATTAATATTCTGATTTCAGATTTTCAACCCTGACAAAATAAGAACGACTCAATATGATCTATGTTTTTGTCTGTCCTCATAAGAAGTTGTGTAAATGGCAGTTGTTTGGGAAAAACGCGTTGATTTTCGTATAACATACACATTTTCACAGGTGTTTTTTCTTGACTGATTACCATTTCATTGATGCAGTGCTATTGTATGTCATTTCATTTGAACGGGCTGTTTCACAGCTTTGAAAATACAGTATGTATTGTGTATTCTTATATGGCTTGACACCAGCAGATTTGGCTACATTTACAGTTAGCTGCTGTTCTAAAGCCTAGTGTTTCCATTCCCCTTTAACACTTGAAGTCTGTGTGCGTGCGTGTGTGTGTGTGTGTGTGTGTGTGTGTGTGTGTGTGTGTGTGTGTGTGTGTGTGTGTGTGTGTGTGTGTGTGTGTGTGTGTGTGTGTGTGTGTGTGTCTGGGGCACCTTGATAATTGCAGCACCATGTCTACCTGTGCGTTGGTTCTGTGCTACAGGTGCACGATGTGTCCTTCACTTTAATATGCCATCAATCTCTCACACTGGAGACATGCCAGAGAACACACACACACACACACACACAAGGTACACACTTCAAGGATGTACACTTGCAGGATACGCATCAAGGCATAGACATTCACACACTTACACTGTAAAGGGGTTGGTGTGAATTTAACAGTAGCTCAGTGGCAGCTCAGTGGCAAGTAAAATAATGTATTATATATTGCAGTAAACCTATTGTAATATACAGTGCCTTTGGAAAGTATTCAGACCTCTTGACTTTTTCCACATTTTGTTACGTTACAGCCTTATTCTAAAATGGATTAAATATGTTTTTTTCCTCAGAAATCTACACACAATACCCCATAATGAGAAAGCAAAAACAGGTTTATAGAAATTTTTGCAAATGTAGTTAGACCCTTTTCTATGAAACTCGAAATTGAGCTCAGGTGCATCCTGTTTCCATTGATCATCCTTGATGGTTCTACATGATTTGGAAAAGCACACATCCGTCTATATAAGGTCCCACAGTTGACAGTGCATGTCAGAGCAAAAACCAAGCCATGAGGTCGAAGGAATTGTCCGTTGAGCTCCGAGACAGGATTGTGTCGAGGCACGGATCTGGAAAGTCCCAAGAACACAGTGGCCACCATCATTCTTAAATGGAAGAAGTTTGGAAAGACCAATACTCTTCCTAGAGCTGGCCGCCCGGCCAAACTGAGCAATCGGTGGAGAAGGGCCTTAGTCAGGGAGGTGACCAAGAACCTGATGGTTACTCTGACAGAGCTCCAGAGTTCCTCTGTGGAGATGGGAGAACCTTCCAGAAGGACAACAATCTCTTCAGCACTCCACCAATCAGGCCTTTATGTTAGAGTGGCCATACGAAAGCCACTCCTCAGTAAAAGTCACATTACAACCCACTTGGAGTTTTTCAAAAGGCAACTAAAGCATGAGAAACAAGATTCTCTGGTCTGATGAAATCAAGATTGAACTCTTTGGCCTGAATGCCAACACGTCACTCCAGGAAACCTGGAGCCATCCCTACGGTGATTCATGGTGGTGGCAGCATCATGCTGTGGGGATGTTTTTCAGAGCAGGGACTGGGAGAATCAGTCAGAATTGAGGCAAAGATGAACAGAGCAAAGTACACAGAGATCCTTGATGAAAACCTGCTCCAGAGCACTCAGGACATCAGACTGGTGTGAAGGTTCACCTCCCAACAGGACAACGACCCTAAGCACACAGCCAAGAAAATGCAGGAGTGGCTTCGGGACAAGTCTCTAAATGTCCTTGAGTGGCCCAGCCAGAGCCCGGACTTGAACCTGATTGAACATCTCTGGAGATCCCTGAAAGTAGCTGTGCAGCGACGCTCCCCATCCAACCTGACAGAGAAGAATGGGAGAAACTCCCCAAATACAGGTGTGCCAAGCTTATAGCGTCACACCAAGAATACTCGATGCTGTAATTGCTTCCAAAGGTGCATCAAACAAGTACTGGGTAAAGGGTCTGAACACTTATTTAAATATAATATTTCAGTTTTTTATTTTCAATAAATTAGCAAAGATGTCTCAACTTGTTTTTTCTTTGTCATTATGGGGTACTGTGTGTATGTAACAGGTGTAAAATATACTTTACGTATTTCAGCAAAAATCCCTCATTTATTTTCATTTATTATTTTCAGGTTTTGAGATGTATTACAGTACTTTCAAGAGTGAACTATTTTATTGTATTCATTTTCTAAATTGTGTTAATGTTGTGGTGTCATCAACGGGAGCCATGCTTTTACTCCTCAGTTTGCTCAAAGCAAGAAGAGAGGTACAGTGGGGAGAACAAGTAGTTGATACACTGCCGATTTTGCAGGTTTTCCTACTTACAAAGCATGTAGAGGTCTGTAATTTTTTATCATAGGTACACTTCAACTGTGAGAGACGGAATCTAACACAAAAAAAAATCTAACACAGAAAATCACATTGTATGATTTTTAAGTAATTCATTTGCATTTTATTGCATGACATAAGTATTTGATCACCTACCAACCAGTAAGAATTCCGGCTCTCACAGACCTGTTAGTTTTTCTTTAAGAAGCCCTCCTGTTCTCCACTCATTACCTGTATTAACTGCACCTGTTTGAACTCGTTACCTGTATAAAAGACACCTGTCCACACACTCAAACAGACTCCAACCTCTCCACAATGGCCAAGACCAGAGAGCTGTGTAAGGACATCAGGGATACAAATTGTAGACCTGCACAAGGCTGGGATGGGCTACAGGACAATAGGCAAGCAGCTTGGTGAGAAGGCAACAACTGTTGGCGCAATTATTAGAAAATGGAAGAAGTTCAAGATGACGGTTAATCACCCTCGGTCTGGGGCTCCATGCAAGATCTCACCTCGTGGGGCATCAATGATCATGAGGAAGGTGAGGGATCAGCCCAGAACTACACGGCAGGACCTGGTCAATGACTTGAAGAGAGCTGGGACCACAGTCTCAAAGAAAACCATTAGTAACACACTACGCCGTCATGGATTAAAATCCTGCAGCGCACGCAAGGTCCCCCTGCTCAAGCCAGCGCATGTCCAGGCCCGTCTGAAGTTTGCCAATGACCATCTGGATAATCCAGAGGAGGAATGGGAGAAGGTCATGTGGTCTGATGAGACAAAAATAGAGCTTTTTGGTCTAAACTCCACTCGCCGTGTTTGGAGGAAGAAGAAGGATGAGTACAACCCCAAGAACACCATCCCAACCGTGAAGCATGGAGGTGGAAACATCATTCTTTGGGGATGCTTTTCTGCAAAGGGGACAGGACGACTGCACCGTATTGAGGGGAGGATGGATGGGGCCATGTATCCCGAGATCTTGGCCAACAACCTCCTTCCCTCAGTAAGAGCATTGAAGATGGGTCGTGGCTGGGTCTTCCAGCATGACAACGACCCGAAACATACAGCCAGGGCAACTAAGAAGCATCTCAAGGTCCTGGAGTGGCCTAGCCAGTCTCCAGACCTGAACCCAATAGAAAATCTTTGGAGGGAGCTGAAAGTCCGTATTGCCCAGCGACAGCCCCGAAACCTGAAGGATCTGGAGAAGGTCTGTATGGAGGAGTGGGCCAAAATCCCTGCTGCAGTGTGTGCAAACCTGGTCAAGAACTACAGGAAACGTATGATCTCTGTAATTGCAAACAAAGGTTTCTGTACCAAATATTAAGTTCTGCTTTTCTGATGTATCAAATACTTATGTCATGCAATAAAATGCAAATTAATTATTTAAAAATCATACAATGTGATTTTCTGGATTTTTGTTTTAGATTCTGTCTCTCACAGTTGAAGTGTACCTAGTGTACCTATGATAAAAATTACAGACCTCTACATGCTTTGTAAGTAGGAAAACCTGCAAAATCGGCAGTGTCTCAAATACTTGTTCTCCCCACTGTATGTGTTTATGTATGCTCCGGTCTTTTGAATGCAAACGTTCACAAGTGCACGAAAAAGACAAGCAAAAATGATATCATCATTGACTTAGTGTTGTTGCACTACTGTTTGTAGGAATATAGATTAGCGTGAATGGGGATAATTTTAGAGCGCAACTTTGATTGCAACTTTGCAATGCTAGCTAGGGCAGCTACCGTTAGCTTTGGTTGCGGGAGAGGGTCTCTTTCAGGTACAGACAGCATGAGTTTTCTGACGATTTTCTCAAGGACATTATACACTGTCTTTTGTATTTTATCAGGCAAATATACTTGTGTATGAGAGTCCAGACAGCAGCATTAAAGTTTGCCTTGCATTTGTATCCATTCCATGCAGGTATGTTGTGAAATGTGACGTTTTTGTATTTCATGTTTAATGTGCCTAGTTAGCGGTCGTTCATTTTGTTACTTGTCTGGTCATTGCCTCATTAGTATGCCTCAGGTATAATGGTACAAAAGTACACTCAAATAAATATCTAGCACGAATGAGCAAATTATTAGAGTTCAGTGTGTCAAATCGGAGGGCCTGTTGTCCGGACCTCTGGCAGTCTCTATGGGGGTGCCCCAGGGTTCAATTCTCGGGCCGACTCTCTTCTCTGTATACATCAATGATGTCGCTCTTGCTGCTGGTGATTTTCTGATCCACCTCTACGCAGCTCTACGCAGCCCTTCTTTGGACACTGTGTTAACTAACCTCCAGACAAGCTTCAATGCCATACAATTCTCCTTCAGTGGCCTCCAACTGCTCTTCCTTCAGTGGCCTCCAACTGCTAAATGCATGCTCTTCAACCGATCGCTGCCCACACCTGCCCGCCCGTCCAGCATCACTATTCTGGACGGTTCTGACTTAGAATATGTGGACAACTACAAATACCTAGGTGTCTGGTTAGACTGTAAACTCTCCATCCAGACTCACATTAAGCATCTTCAATCCAAAATTAAATCTAGAATTGGCTTCCTATTTCGCAACAAAGCATCCTTCACTCATGCTGGCTAACATACCCTCGTAAAACTGACCATCCTACCAATCCTCGACTTTGTCGATGTCATTCACAAAATAGCCTCCAACACTCTACTCAACAAATTGGATGCAGTCTATCACAGTGCCATCCGTTTTGCAACCAAAGCCCCATATACTACCCACCACTGCGACCTGTACGCTCTCATTGGCTGGCCCTCGCTTCATACTCATCGCCAAACCCACTGGCTCCAGGTCATCTACAAGTCTCTGCTAGGTAAAGCCCCGCCGTATCTCAGCTCACTGGTCACCATAGCAGCACCCACCCGTAGCACGCGCTCCAGCAGGTGTATCTCACTGGTCACCCCAAAAGTCAATTCTTCCTTTGACCGCCTTTCCTTCTAGTTCTCTGCTGCCAATGACTGGAACGAACTGCAAAAATCACTAAAGCTGGAGACTCATATCTCCCTCACTAGCTTTAAGCAGCAGCTGTCAGAGCAGCTCACAGATCACTGCACCTGTACATAGCCCATCTGTAAATAGCCCATCCAACTACCTCATCCCCAACATGTTTTTATTTATTTATCTTACTCCTTTGCAACCCAGTATCTCTACTTGCACATTCATCTTCTGCACATCTACCATTCAGTGTGTAATTGCTATATTGTAATTACTTCGCCACCATGGCCTATTTATTGCCTTACCTCCCTTATCCTACCTCATTTGCACACACTGTATATAGACTTTTCTACTGTATTATTGACTGTATGTTTGTTTATTCCATGTGTAATTTTGTGTTGTTGTATGTGTCTAACTGCTTTGCTTTATCTTGGCCAGGTCGCAGTTGTAAATGAGAACTTGTTCTCAACGAGCCTACCTGGTTAAATAAAGGTGAAATAAAAAATAAATAAATACAACTAGTGTATTGGTGTACAACGTTTATAAAATGAAATGTGAGTCTTTTGAAAATATGAACATGTACATTTTGTACAATGCATTTTTTTTTAAATGTAGAATTTGCTCAAAGCGTGATGAGGAGAGGCAAATATACTTGTACGTGAGAGTCCAGACAGCAGCATTAAAGTTTGCCTTGCATTTGTATCCATACCATGCAGCCATTAAAAGAGAGACAACCAGCAGAGTTGTGTCTAGACGCTTCCCTTCCACCTACACCTCACCAGAACATAACGCAGAAAGGTACCGGTACAGAACCGGTTACATGTAGATTGATGAGAGAATTATTTATTTTTTAAATCAATTTTATAATAAGGATGTAACGTAACAAAACGTGGAAAAAGTCAAGGGGTCTGAATACTTTCTGAAGGCACTGTAAATACAGTATCAAAGCAAGTACTGTGTAATGACACACAATACCAACAACATTATCTGGGTTAAACAATTATTGAATAATGATGGACAACTATATCATTATCCAGAATTCATGAGAACACACAATGTTACATTCAGTCCTGAGGAGTATCAAATTGTTGTTAGAGCGGTCTCTAAAGGTGTTATTCTTCTTTTAGGAGAATATAACAATACTCCAAGTGCAACTGTTGAGGATTTCTTCAGCCTCAATACAACTAGAAGGAATTTACATTTTAAACTATAAATGTAATAACATGTATATAAGAAAACTATGACGAGACGTTACTATTCCCTCTAATAAAATGTACTTGAATGCAGCCCTAGGACAAGTGAAGTCTCGTTGTTGTCTGGCAAATATAGTATATCTAATAAGGTGAAAGAAGTATCATACAAACTCATTCATAAAATCTACCCTGTAAATACACAGATTTAAAATAGCTATTGATAACAAATTTGTATTTTGTGGTTGTGACCCAGAAACTCTTGACCGTTTATTTTGGGACTGTTCTTATGTGGGATTTATGAGGGATTTTATTTGAAAAGAAACAACTATTAATGTTAATCTGAGAGACTGATATTATATTTTATTTTGATCCAAATGATATGGACCCTGATTTAAATTTCATTGTTCATTTGTTTATTTTTCATGGAAGATTCTTTGTCCATATAATGAAGTGGGCAGAGAACAAACCCCTCTTCACATTATTTAAGATAGAATTGAAATATTATTTCGAAATTATCAGTAAATGTAAAAACAAAAAAGCAATACACACCATTAAACGTTTTGACAAATTGAAAACGTATCTCGATATGTAATACCTGTTAGGTTTATGTACTCTTGTTTGTATATTTCTGTTTTTGTATTTGTTGTGTTCATAATAAAATACAATTTAAAAATAAATTAAAAAAGACACAATACCATCAAATTGACTGGTACCGTAATCGGAACGAATGAATGGATACATGGATGAGGGGAGTGGTATGTATTTCACAGTATTTTACTGTAATTACAAGGGATTGATGCAAGCAGGTTGGCTGCTAGGTAAAGTGTTTGCACATTACAGCATATAAATGAATATTTGGTGTTTTATATCACTTGCACTTCTAAATGGTCAACTATTTATTGTTTTAGACTGCATAACCACATACTGTAGGAATTAAATTGCTACTCACATATAGCCTCTTACAAGACACGCCTCAAAATATGCTAATGAGTCAGAAACCATGCACCCACCGCCACGGTTTTTGGCGCTTCAAAGATACAATACGGCACTGTATTCTGTGGGGTGGAATTACAGTACAACAGCAATTATTTCCCTGCCCAAAACATTTCCGCACAATGCACCATAATTTACAGTATGCTGCAGTAAAACGTTTCAGAGTATTTTACTGTTGATAATACCCCAAATTACCATATAAATTACAGTTTTCCGATACAGTGTAGCTACATATTGGTGGGGGATAAGAGGAAACATTCTTGAAAGAGAAGAGCCGGGGTTTACCTTCGAGTTGATGTAAAATATTCATCATCAACTTGGCTTTCCCTCAGCATAAACAGGAGAGATGGAGAGAATGAGAGGAGAAGTAGGAAGACAAGAAGAAGGGAAAGATGACAGTGAATCATCAGTTAATGTATGAATAAATTCTGTAGCCACACAGGAAAAAAAATATATATATATATTTTTTTAGCTTTGGTTAAATGTTGGATTTATACATTATGATTTAAATTGAGCATTTTCTCTGGCACTCATTTTTAACCCATTCAATTATTTAGTTTATTTCATATAAAAAAAGGGTGTTTTGACATCAATCATACAGAAAGTCCTCTTTAAATCCTGTTCATAAGCATATCAACAACAAACCTCAGGAAAAGTCTCAAAGCAAATGCCAACATGGAGTTCAATCTTCCACACCAGGCCAGTGAAAAACCCCAACAGAATGAATCCTTTACAAGTATTAACAACAAGTAGTAATGAAAAGGAGACACTGCAGCGACCAGCTCTAATCCAATAGAAATTGAAGCGTTTCAGCTTAGTGGTCATTCACTCTCCAAATCAAATCACAAAATGGAGGCTTCTCTGCCAAGTGCTGTTCACGGCTTCTGTAAGGAACAAGGATTGTGTGGCAATGCTCCATCTGGGGAGAGGAGAGAACAGAGAGAGAATGGCCCCGCTCAGTCCAAATCAATCCACAGCAGAGACTATGTACTCTGGTCCAAACCAGATTAAAGCCATACTACGGAAGGGTTCTATCCAAGCCAACCCAGGCTAAACATGCCCCTATTGAAGTCAAAAAAGGGTAGAAATAGCCTGGTTCAAACTGGATGGACTGGAGTGCAGTGAAGTGAGCCAAAACTGATATTGTATGAACATACAGCTGGTCCTATTACAAGTGAGCAATGCTTACTCACAAACATCATGGTGACACATAAAAGCTTGCACAATCACAGACATATTCAGTTGGACATAGACACTGACTAAGCCAGGGCCATGGGCCTGTAAGATAGACCAGTAGATGAGAGAGAATGAGTGTGTGTCTCAGGAGGTAGAGTTGCGTTTTAAATGGGAGGGCTTTGTGTCCGTAATGAAGGGCCTATCAACACCTCTCTCTCTCTATCTCGTTAAAGCAGACAAGGACAAACTGAGCCTGACATGTACTGAGAGGTAACCACAGAGACAAAAGAGAAGGGAGGGGATGAGGGGGAGGGAGGGAATGGGGGCGGGGAGAGAGAGAGGGGTGTGGGTTTGTTTTGGAGCAAGGGGCAGTGGATGGAGGGAGTGAGGGATGGGAGAGAGATACAGAGAGGGGGTAGAGAAGAGAAAGAGGGAAGTGTGGGTTAGGGCGAGGAGTGGTAGAGGAAGAGGAAGATGTCAGGTGCTGTTTGCCTCAGGTATGCTAGGTAACTCGTCACCAATGGCTAAAACGTCATCCCTTCCCCCCCTCCACCCCCCTTTACCTTCAGCTTTAACTTCCAACATTACTTTCACCTACACTGTTACTTTCAACGTCTCTATTTAAAGCTCTATTTGGAGGAAAGTACTTGGGGGGTGTAGTTGGGGGGTGTGTGCTCTCTCAGGATGGAGAGAGCACACACACACACACACACACACACACACACACATCTGTGAGAGCTACTGTACGAGCCTGGGAGCCTTGGGTACAGCCCCCATCCATTTAGCAGGAAGCTGCTGTGCATTTGCTAATTTGTCTTCATCCCCATATCGGGCCCTGTTTTATATGAGGGGAGTTTGAGAGGGGGAGAGAGAGAAAAAGGTCTGCCTGGGGACCCAGCCTGCAGTTTGATTACAGGAGGAGGACAAGATGGAGGGATGGAAGAAGAAGGATGGAGGGAAATGTGGCCCACGGCACCGGAAACACCTACGTATCTGGGTTTTTGAGTTAGGCCCCTTGTGATGTGTGAAGGGTTTGTGTGTGTGTCTCCATTTATGTAGTTGAAGTGAGACTGTACTCTCCTCTGTTCTGCGGGCAGCTCCACTGCTTCAGACAGAGATAAGCAGGCATAATTAAGAGGCCATTAATAAATCTGTTAATGAGCACTCCATTAGAGAAAGGAAAAGGCCTGGCACATTAAACCCAGTCTATTGTACTGTGCTACACATGCTATATTATAGAGGAAACAACATGCTACACTGTAGAGGAAACAACATGCCACACTGTAGAGGAAACAACATGCCACACTGTAGAGGAAACAACATGCCACACTGTAGAGGAAACAACATGCCACACTCTAGAGGAAACAACATGCCACACTGTAGAGGAAACAACATGCCACACTGTAGAGAAAACAACATGCCACACTCTAGAGGAAACAACATGCCACACTGTAGAGGAAACAACATGCCACACTCTAGAGGAAACAACATGCCACACTGTAGAGGAAACAACATGCCACACTCTAGAGGAAACAACATGCCACACTCTAGAGGAAACAACATGCCACACTCTAGAGGAAACAACATGCTACACTCTAGAGGAAACAACATGCTACACTCTAGAGGAAACAACATGCTACACTCTAGAGGAAACAACATGCTACACTATAGAGGAAACAACATGCTACACTCTAGAGGAAACAACATGCTACACTCTAGAGGAAACAACATGCTACACTATAGAGGAAACAACATGCTACACTCTAGAGGAAACAACATGCTACACTCTAGAGGAAACAACATGCTACACTATAGAGGAAACAACATGCTACACTGTAGAGGAAACAACATGCTACACTATAGAGGAAACAACATGCTACACTATAGAGGAAACAACATGCTACACTGTAGAGGAAACAACATGCTACACTGTAGAGGAAACAACATGCTACACTATAGAGGAAACAACATGCTACACTATAGAGGAAACAACATGCTACACTATAGAGGAAACAACATGCTACACTGTAGAGGAAACAACATGCTACACTGTAGAGGAAACAACATGCTACACTATAGAGGAAACAACATGCTACACTGTAGAGGAAACAACATGCTACACTGTAGAGGAAACAACATGCTACACTATAGAGGAAACAACATGCTACACTATAGAGGAAACAACATGCTACACTATAGAGGAAACAACATGCTACACTGTAGAGGAAACAACATGCTACACTCTAGAGGAAACAACATGCTACACTGTAGAGGAAACAACATGGTACACTGTAGAGGAAACAACATGCTACACTGTAGAGAAAACAACATGCTACACTGTAGAGGAAACAACATGCTACACTGTAGAGGAAACAACATGCTACACTATAGAGGAAACAACATGCTACACTGTAGAGGAAACAACATGCTACACTATAGAGGAAACAACATGCTACACTATAGAGGAAACAACATGCTACACTATAGAGGAAACAACATGCTACACTATAGAGGAAACAACATGCTACACTGTAGAGGAAACAACATGCTACACTGTAGAGGAAACAACATGCTACACTGTAGAGGAAACAACATGCTACACTGTAGAGGAAACAACATGCTACACTGTAGAGGAAACAACATGCTACACTGTAGAGGAAACAACATGCTACACTGTAGAGGAAACAACATGCTACACTATAGAGGAAACAACATGCCACACTCTAGAGGAAACAACATGCTACACTCTAGAGGAAACAACATGCTACACTGTAGAGGAAACAACATGCTACACTATAGAGGAAACAACATGCCACACTATAGAGGAAACAACATGCCACACTATAGAGGAAACAACATGCCACACTGTAGAGGAAACAACATGCTACACTGTAGAGGAAACAACATGCTACACTGTAGAGGAAACAACATGCTACACTATAGAGGAAACAACATGCTACACTATAGAGGAAACAACATGCTACACTGTAGAGGAAACAACATGCTACACTATAGAGGAAACAACATGCCACACTATAGAGGAAACAACATGCTACACTGTAGAGGAAACAACATGCTACAGTTATGGAACAGGTATACATCATTATTATAATTAATGTAGAATTAGATGTTTACTTCTCATCTCTAAAATAGGTATGTTACTCTATACAATATTGTGCTTATCTTCAGTGTTAGTGAAGGGGGACTGGTCAAAAGTAGTGCACTATATAGGGGATACGGTACCATTTTGGATGCCACCCTGCATCCCATTTGGGAGTCCAGATGCTGCTGAGAGTGGTGTTGGAGGGCCAGTAGGAGGCACTCTTTCCTCTGGAACAAAAAACTCTCAATACTCCAGGACAGTGATTGGGGACATTGCTCTGTGTAGGGTGCTGTCTTTCGGATGGGATGTTAAATGATTGTCCTGACTCTCTGTGGTCACGAAAGAGCCCATGGCAATATCGTAGAGGTGTTAACCCCGGTGCCCTGAATAAATTCCCAATCTGACTCTCATACCATCATGGCTACATAATCATCCCCAGCTTCCAATTGGCTCATTCATCCCCTGCAACTACTCCTTGGTCATCCAAATTGGCGTAGCAGTCGGACGTGTGTTTTGTCTTGTCCCGTCCTGTCCCGTGTATATATCGTTTTCTTTGTATATATTTCGTATATATATTTTAATCTCACTTTCCATCTACGGACTGAATATACTCTCCTGCAACCCGCCTCACCCAATGTGGTACGGATCTGCTATTTTTATACTTTAGAACCGGAACCCCCATCAGAAGCTAGCCAGCTAACTAGCTCCTAAATAGTAGACAGTTAGCCACTGCTAGCGGTCCTCACTGTTAACTTGGACATCAGCCAGCCTCAGCCCGGTCAATTCCTGTCCGTCTGCACAGCGCGATATCAACCCAGAGCATACCGGACTGCTTTTTCTCTACCACATCACCGGATTCCTACCGTAATCTCTTAACCTTTACACCGGATCATCGCAGCAAGCTAGCTGCTATCCGAGTGGCTACTCCTGGCTAACATCTCTGTCCCGAAGCAAGCACCAGCTAGCCTGGAGCTAGGCCCATCTCCCGGCTAGCCGAAGAGGTCCATCAGCCAATTCTTGGGCTACAATACCTCTTTTGCCAATTGGCCTGGACCCTTTACTGCCGACACGAAACCCAGCCGATCCATCACGACTGGTCTGCCGACATAACCGTCCGAGGTGGTTTCAACAGGCTCTTTCGTTGCGATGCCGCCATAGGCCCATCTGCCATCCCCGGCCAGCTAGCTGTCTGAATCGCCGCATCTCCAGCTCGCCTAGCGTAGTAGCGACTACAGAATTGGCTCCATGACTCATCTATTGATACTCTCTGGACCCTACGATCACTCGGCTACACATGCCTCTCCCTAATGTCAAAATGCCTTGTCTATTGCTGTTTTGGTTAGTGATTATTGTCTTATTTCACTGTAGAGCCCCCAGCCATGCCCAATATGCCTTAGATAGCCCTTCTGTTCCACCACCCAAACATGCGGTGACCTCCCCTGGCTTAACTGGTCCCTCTAGAGACAAAACCTCTCTCATCATCACTCAATGTCTAGGTTTACCTCCACTGTGCTCACAACCTACCATACCCTTGTCTGTACATTATGCCTTGAATCTATTCTTCAGCGCCCAGAAATCTGCTCCTTTTACTCTCTGTTCATAACGCACTAGACAACCAGTTCTTATAGCCTTTAGCCATACACTTATCCGACTCCCCCTCTGTTCCTCTGGTGATGTAGAGGCTAACCCAGGCTCTGCAGCACCCAGCACCACTCTCATTCCCCAGGCGCTCTCATTTGTTGACTTCTGTAACCATAAAAGCCTCGGTTTCATGCATGTTAACATTAGAAGCCTCCTCCCTAAGTTTGTTTTATTCACTGCTTTAGCACACTCCGCCAACCCTGATGTCCTAGCTGTGTCTGAATCCTGGTTTGGGAAGGCCACCAAAAATCCTGAAATTTCCATCCCTAACTATAACATTTTCCGACAAGATAGAACTGCCAAAGGGGCGGAGTTGCAATCTACTGCAGAGATAGCCTGCAGAGTTCTGTTATACTATCCAGGTCTGTGCCCAAACAATTCGAGCTTCTACTTTTAAAAATCCACCTTTCCAGAAACAAGTCTCTCACTGTTGCTGCTTGTTATAGACCCCCTTCAGCCTTCAGCTGTGCCCTGGACACCATATGTAAATTGATTCCCCCCCATCTATTTTCAGTGTTCATACTATTAAGTGACCTAAACTGGGATATGCTTAACACCTCGGCCGTCCTACAATCTAAGCTAGATGCCCTCAATCTCACACAAATTATCAAGGAACCTACCAGGTACAGCCCTAAATCCGTAACCATGGGCACCCTCATAGATATCATCCTGACCAACTTCTAAATACACCTCTGCTGTCTTCAACCAGGATCTCAGCGATCACTGCCTCATTGCCTGCGTGCGTAATGGGTTTGCGGTCAAAAGATCACCCCTCATCACTGTCAAACACTCCCTAAAACACTTCAGCGAGCAGGCCTTTCTAACCAACCTGGCCTGGGTATCCTGGAAGGATATTGACCTCATCCCGTCACTAGAGGATGCCTGCTTGCGCTTCAAAAGTGCTTTCCTCACCATCTTATATAAGCATGCCCCTTTCAAAAAATGTAAAACTAAGAACAGATATTGCCCTTGGTTCACCTCAGACTTGACTGCCTTTGACCAGCACAAAAACATCCTGTGGCATTTTGCATTAGCATCGAATAGCCCCCGCGATATGCAACTTTTCAGGGAAGTCAGGAACCAATATACTCAGTCAGTTAGGAAAGCTAAGGCTAGCTTTTTCAAACAGAAATTTGCATCCTGTAGCACTAATTCCAAAACGTTTTGGGATACTGTAAAGTCCATTGAGAATAAGAGCACCTCCTCCCAGCTGCCCACTGCACTGAGGCTAGAAAAGACTCTCACCACCGATAAATCTACGATAATCGATCATTTCAATAAGCATTTTTCTACAGTTGGCCATGCTTTCCACCTGGCTACCCCTATCCCGGCCAACAGCTCCGCACCCCCTGCAGCAACTTGCCCAAGCTCCCCCTCCCCGCTTCTCCTTCACCCAAATCCAGACAGTTGATGTTCTGAAAGAGCTGCAAAATCTGGACCCCTACAAATCAGCTGGGCTAGACAATCTGGACCCTCTCTTTCTAAAATGATCCGCCAAAATTGTTGCAACCCCTATTACTAGCCTGTTCAACCTCTCTTTCGTATCGTCTCAGATCTCCAAAGATTGGAAAGCTGCCGCGGTCATCCCCTCTTCAAAGGGGGATACACTCTAGACCCAAACTGTTATTGACCTATATCCATCCTGCCCTGCCTTTCTAAAATCTTCGAAAGCCAAGTTAACAAACAGATCACCGACCATTTCGAATCCCATCATACCTTCTCCACTATGCAATCTGGTTTCCGAGCTGGTCCTGGGTGCACCTCAGCCACGCTCAAGGTCCTAAACGATATCATAACCGCCATCGATAAAAGACAGTACTGTGCAGCCGTCTTCATCGACCTGGCCAAGACTTTCGACTCTGTCAATCACCGCATTCTTATCGGCAGACTCAATAGCCTTGGCTTCTCAAATGACTGCCCCGCCTGGTTCACCAACTACTTCTCAGATAGAGTTCAGTGTGTCAAATCGGAGGACCTGTTGTCCGGACCTCTATGGGGGTGCCACAGGGTTCAATTCTCGGGCCGACTCTTTTCTCTGTATATATCAATGATGTCGCTCTTGCTGCGGGTGATTCTTTGATCCACCTCTACGCAGACGACACCATTCTGTATACATCTGGCCCTTCGTTGGACACTGTGCTAACAAACCTCCAAACGAGCTTCAATGCCATACAACACTCCTTCCGTGGCCTCCAACTGATTCTAAAGGCTTGGAAAACTAAATGCATGCTCTTCAACCGATTGCTGCCCGCACCTGCCCGCCCGACCAGCATCTGTCTGGTTAGACTGTAAACTCTCCTTCCAGACTCACATTAAGCATCTCCAATCCAAAATTAAATCTAGAATCGGCTTCCTATTTCACAACAAAGCCTCCTTCAATCATGCTGCCAAACATACCATCGTAAAACGGACAATCCTACCGATCCTTGACTTTGGCGATGTCATTTACAAAATAGCCCCCAATACTCTACTCAGCAAAATGGATGTAGTCTATCACAGTGCCATCCGTTTTGTCACCAAAGCCCCATATACTACCCACCATTGCGACCTGTATGCTCTCGTTGGCTGGCCCTCACTACATATTTGCCGCCAATCCCACTGGCTCCAGGTCATCTATAAGTCTTTGCTAGGTGGTCACCATAGCAACACCCACCCGTATAATGCGCTCCAGCAGGTATATTTCACTGGTCATCCCTAAAGCCCACACTTCCTTTGGCCGTCTTTCCTTCCAGGTCTCTGCTGCAAATGACTGGAACGAATTGCAAAAATCACTAAAGCTGGAGTCTTATCTCCCTCTCTAACTTTAAGCATCAGCTGTCAGAGCAGCTTACCGATCCACTGTACCTGTCCACAGCCAATCTGTAAATAGCACACCCAACTACCTCATCCCCATATTGTTATTTATCCTCTTGCTCTTTTGCACCCCAGTATCTCTACTTGCACATCATCATCTGCACATCTATCATTCCAGTGTTAATGCTAAATTGTATTTGTTTCGCCACTATGGCCTATTTATTGCCTTACCTCCCTACTCTTCTACATTTGCACACACTGTACATAGATTTTTCTATTGTGTTATTGACTGTGCGCTTGTTTATGTGTAACTCTGTGTTCTTGTTTTTGTCGCACTGCTTTGCTTTATCTTGACCGGGTCGCAGTTGTAAATGAGAACTTGTTCTCAACTGGCCTACCTGGTTAAACAAAGGTGAAAAAATAAATAACTACAACTATTCCCCAGATCGTTGCTGTAAATGAGAATGTGTCCTGAGTCAACTTACCTGGTAAAAAAAATGAAAATACTATTTTCCTTCCTGTTTAGGGTAGCAGAACACCCTCCTCAAAGTAGGCTTTAGAGTTACACGTGTATCCTGAGTATCCCCCCACCCCCTCAAAGCTTTACAGTAATAAATGAGACATTACTATAACAGAGTAAGAGCTCTTTGCATATCTGCAGTATGTACTGTATTTCCGGTACGAAGCGTGCAGTACACCCTTTGAGGGTGGTGTTGTGTTTGTGGTGACGCCGGGAAGCTTTCAGGCCCTGTTATGTCACATGGCGGGTGTTATAAATGTTGGATGGCAATCAGGAGGACCGGGAGGGACGATCTGAGAGAGGGGCAGAGTGGGACGTGAGTGGGGTGGGGAGGCGGGGGGGCTGTGTGTGTTTGTGTGTGAAAGAGAGGGTGTGTGTCAGAGAGAGAGGGCGAGAGTATGTGTGACCGTGACCTCCTGAAAATGTTGTTGTAGTGTTACAATGGATTTTATTGTAGTAGGAAGAGGCTGTGGCCTCGGCAACATATGGGCTGTTTGTGTTTGTTGTTGTTTTTGTTGACAGGATTTCATGATAATGGATGTGTTTCTCGCTCTCTCTCTCTCTCTCAATCCCTCTTTTTTACCTCCCTCTCTCTCTCTCTCTCTCTCTCTCTCTCTCTCTCTTTACCTCTCTCAAAGTAAATTAAGCTTTTACTTAGTTAAAACTGTCCAACTCCTCTCTCATTATCCCATAGCTAAAGGGCTTTGACAACAGTAATTGCTAAAAGACTGCATCCCACCCACAGACAATTAAGAGAAAACATTGGAAGGATTCCGGGGTTTTCCCTGTATTCCAATTAAACACAGAAAGAGAGAGCGCAGGGATAGAGAAGAGAGACAGAGAGAGAATAATAAGAAGGGGAGAACAGAGAATCCCCCCTCCCTCCCTCCCTCCCTCCCTCCCTCCCTCCCTCCCTCCCTCCCTCCCTCCATCCATCCCCCTCTCTTCTCCTCTCCTCTAAAACCCATCTTTTAAACTAAACTCTAGGGACCGAAGGGTGGAAGCAATTACTAATGTTTCCCCTTGTATTGCATGATGGTAATGATTAGACTGATGATGAACCACGGGGGTTGCCAGATGCTTGGAAAAACTCTTTTTAACTGACCCCTTTTTTTACCCGGTGGCCTTTCTCCAGGAAAGAGCCAAATAGACTTGATGAGACTGCACAAGCCTGTGTGAATGGAGGGTTGTGTGTACAGTAGCCAACCTGGCAGCCCCTGAGAAATTAAAGACATAATGAGTGAGTCACTAGCTAGGTTTCCATCCAATTGGTGACTAAAAACAATACGTCCATTTTTCCACCAGAGATGTGCTTCTATCAAATTGCCTAGCTGTGGATAAAAGACTGTGTGTGATGATGTAGTGCACATAAAATGTACTTTTGTGGTTAAGTTCCCATGTACCCGTTGTGGAAATTCTTACACAGGGACACTCGAAGTCAATCTTAAATTTATTGTCAGCGCACTGGAGAGGTTCCAACAAAGTGAACGTCTGTCAGAAGCTCTGCTGGGGCAGTCCCAGCAGTTGTCTTATATACAGCTATACACAGACAAGTTATATTTGCATGATTTAGCATAATTAATTCATCATTAGCATTTTGTTTCATTCATGTGACCGAACCAATACTGGCTCATAACATGTGACAGACCAATACCTCACGAGGCCTCTTCTCTCTAAGCTGAGACCTTGAAACAGATCTTTTGTTCTCAAAACAAGGTCTGGGCGTACTGCCAAATTGCAGACACTGATAATGAGGATTTGTTCAGTCAGTCACTTGCACGAACACAAAAATTGGTTTATAGAAAAGTATAAACATAGAACATAGAAATTGGTAAATAGAAAAGCAATAGTATAACATTTCCATCACATACCAAATAAAAAATACAAGTTAAATGGTTTTCCATCACATTTTCAACTCTGCTGATGGTATTGTTCCCCCAAAAATTTGATTGAGAACTTGTCCACTCTGAACTCTGGCCAACAGTGATAAAGTGTGGGTAAGCTTGCCTACATGATGAGCTTGTATTTGTCAAATGGCAGCAAAACATTGATCGATCATCATAATTGAATACATTTTACAGACAAAAAAAGATCCCACCTTCTCTAGCGTATTTTGTTTTGTCGACATCTGGAAAGTTTACCGACAAATCTGCTGCTTCCATCAGGCCTGTCTTGACATTTTTTATCTGATTTAAAAAGGTTGGATGCAGGTTTGGGTAGGTTACTTTATAAATGCAATCTGTTACAGTTACTAGTTACCTGTCCAAAATTGTGATCAGTCAGTAACGTAACTTTTGAATTACCCAAACTCAGTAACATAATCTGATTACTTTCAGTTACTTTTAAATTACTTTCCCCTTAAGAGGCATTAGAACAAGACTAAAATAATCCATCACATACATGTGGTGTGTCATCATAGGTGTCTCTGACTTGGTCAGACTTGGTCAGACTTGTTTAGGTGGACGAAACTTAAACTTGCGCCTTTTTTCAATGCTGAATTTACTGTCAATGAGAAAACAGAAACGTGTCATAATGTATTATATTTCGCAAACATCCTTTCTGAATTTAAAAGTAATCATCTAGGTTTTTCAAAAGTATCTGTATTCTGATTACAATATGTGACCGACCGCCTTGATTCGGTCTTATGTAGCGATTTTTGAAATTGTGTTTTTAACATTGGATAAAAGCAGAGACACAGAGTTACAAAATGTTATATCATACACTGCATGTGAGGTACAATGGGAAAGTAATTCTGCTTTGAAAGTTGATAAACTTGTAACCTCACTTTTGAGAAAATGGCCTTTGAATGTTTTGGTACCTTCTGGAGAGCTCTTCTTTGTCTACACCAATTCAGCATCATTCACGATAAGCTTTAGCCCCCACCCAAACTCTTACCATTTTACTCGCCTTAGCAGAGCTGGTTAGGCTGTTTTCATGTTATCCAGAGCGTTGGTGACTGTAACTGTGCTGCTGGTAACAATTTAATTACTTTTTTTTGCCAACGTTTACTGACACCGGCCATATTCAACGGGTGTTGAGCGTTCGTAAATTCACCTGTTATTCTGTACTCTGGCACACTCAGAAGAGAGTGCTCTGTAATCGGAGTAGATGGCTGTTACGTTCCCCAGTTTCTGTGTTGTGGTTTGTGTATTTGCATGGCTTCCTGAAATTCTCCCTAAGCAGCTGATTGGTCAGCCCCATTCATGATTGGAGAGCTGACCCCACCCCCTCTTCAGGACGCGCTGTCTTCAATTACCAACTCCTTCTGAAGCTATATAAACCAGAGTTCTGTTGCTCAGTAGAGAGAGGAGGCTGATGGCTGTTTCATGTTGGTTGTCGCAAAGCGATTTGGTATGTACTGTGTTAGTTGTTGCTCAGAGAGCTTCTTCAATGTCCTGAGTTAGTTTTTTTCTCTGTTTTTACTTTGTTCCCGAAGGGGAAGGCACCTAGGGAGTGCTTAGGCAAGAGGCCTGCGGGCATACATATACCCGTAGTATATTCACTGTCTATTCACACTTGGTAAGACCTGGGCGGACCACCCCCTGTATTTTGGTTAGCGCACCAGGTGGTGCTAAGTTAGATAAGTAGTGGGTAGGCAGGTTAAATAGGAGAGGGGGCTTTGATATTTACTTTCTTTGCTTTGGTTCCGTCCAGCCCCTTTTCCCCAAAATTACCGTGTGACAGAATAAATTCCTTGTAAATGGTACCACTCTCTGCCTTTGTCATCCTTACTCGCACCTACAGTCCCATACCTCTTTCACACCACGGGGAGTTTAGTTGTAGCAGGGTGTTGCGTTCCCTCTTTCGAGAGGCGTGTGTAACAATGGCCAGACTGAATTTATGAACGCACCCGAAATGGTTAATTGTATAGTGGAGTCTTTTGTTATGACATGTAGCTAGCTAGGTAAACAATGAACCATAATCCAACTCTTGACGTTACTACCCTGCAGGTAGCTCACCAACCAGGTTCAATGTTAGCTAGCTAACATTAGACTAACTAGCCAAGCAAATGGCTCTGCGATACGAATAATAAGATCATACGAGCCAGCCAGCTAACAGTACACTAACTTGAAAAGATTAGAAACTTGTAAGATCTGAAAATGTAGCTAGCTAGACTATCTTACCTGTGGTCTGAAATCGGAATAGATAGCCAGAGTGAATTTACCAGCTAGTACGTCTATCAACAGTTAATGCCGTGGCATTCTATTAAAATGGTTACTTGCAAAGTGGGGTCTTTTGTTAAGACATGTAGCTAGCTAGCTAAACAATGAACCATAATCCCAACTCATGACATTACTACCCTGCATGAATCTGCAGGTAGCTAACACACCAGGTTCAATGTTAGCTAGCTAACATTAGGCTATAACTAGCCAAGAAAATGGCTCTGAGATACGAATAATATGATCATACACGTAACCTTACCTAGCGAGCCGGCCAGCTTGTTGTTGGGGATGAATCAGAATGAGTTGGGTAACATAGATAAGATGTTTTATTTTCATCGTATGCTTGTGAGATACTTGTCATTAAAATCTTTCCCTTTGTCTATAGGGTTGGTAGTTGCAGTTATCACTTCTCAGCTAGTGCTTAGTCACATTGGGGTGCAGAGAGGGGAGAGGTCAGGCTTGTCTTATGTCAATCTAACTATTCCTAAACCATGTGAAGGGATGGCGTTATTAATGGGGAACCATTGTCGCTATCTCATACAATGTCTGTACGCCAGTCACTCCCTACTTTTCTCAGTGGGGGAAAGAGTATGGCTGTGTCTGGAACCATTGTATTTCCCCTCTGAGGTTGCCCTTATCTTGACCTAGTATTTGACCTAAGAGGCTCACTGTCTGATTTTGAGTTTGTCCAGGTTTGGGAGTATCTAGGATTGACAATTGATATATGCCATTGGATGAGGTAATGTTTTGGTAGACAGTGAAGTATCAAGGATGAGATTAGAACCTGTTTAGGAGACCAAACTGAGCGATAATTTATAGCGAATGCTGTCTCTGTATGGGATACTCCTCTCTAAAGTAAAAGTCTTTCTTTGTGAAGCAGTTCCTATTATCTGTGGTTTGTCATGTCGACTAGGGGGTGGATCTTTGCTATAAAAGATCTCAGTTGCCATTATGTTAGGCACTCTTAACTTTTCATTAGAGATACTGAAATGTTGAAAGTCAAATGCTATTGCAAAAGCTTAATGATTATTAAAGGTGAAGTTTAAGTATAACTCTGACTGGTGTGTGGTTTACTCTCTCATCATTTGGTAATACAGGAAATTGCCACGACACAGTACACTTTAACTTGAAATGAAACCACTTTCTGTCAAAATTAGAAACATGTAATATCTGAAAAAGGTAGATAGCAAGACTATCCATCATGGATGGATGCCTTTCCTGTCGGATGCCATGGTTGCCCGTAGTTTGAAGACGTAATCCAGACAGAGGTGTTTTCTCCATCTCCTTAGCTATCATACACAAATTCCACTGATTTCACTCTGTCCTCCAGAAAGTGGAGGGCAACACTTATGCAGTTTTACTACGCAATACATTTTTTTTTTTAAAGTTGCGTTATTCAGGATTACCTACACATACTGACCAGCTCAAATAGACAGAAGCGTGCTATATGGCAGACCAATCCAAACTCATCTCTCGGCATGTCCAGCCCACTCATCTCAGCCAATCATGGCTTTCGGGAAGGTTGCTGTGTTTTTCTGTGGCTAAACCAACTAGGCTCGTAATTTAACAATTGCATTTTGTATTTACAGATGGCATGCATGTTTATTAAAGCACATGAAAGTTCACATGTTCGAGAAGGCATTTCTGCCAAAAAACGGATTTTGATTTTCTTTTTAAAGTTTATGTTCAAACGGCTCCTGTGAAGCAGTGACCCGCGACATACGCTTAGTTTCCGGGTTACATATGTTTACTAGTAACGTAACTGATTACAGTTTTTTTTTTTGTAATGAGATTACTTGTAACTCTCTCTACATTTACATTTGTCTTTCTACATACATTCAGTTTCTCCCCATCCTTGAGAGAGCGAGAGAGATTGAGAAAGATAAAAGGGGATGAACAGATGGAGCAGGAAGCACCTGCTGCAACTGTAAACCATGTGGGTAGCCTTGCTGGCTGGTGGAGAGAGAGAAAAAGAAACCACACCACTGCTCTCCCTGTCTCCCTTTGTGGTAGACTTACTACAGACCACACTGGGATAGGATAGCAGTAGTTTGGTTCAGTGGCCAGGAGCCAAAACCACAGAACCACCGTTGCTAAAGCATCAACTAAACAATATGAAACCATCATAAAAAGAATAACACTTCATTTGGCCCTGACCAAACTCTGTATCAGGACATGGTAGTCTGTCTATCTGTAGTTGTTTTTGTCTGGGAGCCAGTGCCACAATTGATTTGAGCAGTTAGAGAGGATTACGCAGGAGGTGGAAACAGCAGTGGTACAAATGAATGGGGGAAATTATTAGGACTAACATTTCAGGTGATTGCAGGGAAATCATGGGGGAATGATTGGTGTGTGTGTGGGTGCATGCACTGACTGTGTGTGCGTGTGTAGCGGGGGAGCGGATAAACTGAGGACAGAATCAGAGAGAGACATAAAGAGACTCCCAGCAAATCAGATTAATTAAAGAGTATTGATGCATGAGATTAGATTGGGAGCCTATGGTGTAAAGGATATGATTACACGAGAGAGAGAGAGAGAGACAGAGAGGAAAGATAAATACTGAGAGAGAAAGGGAGAAAGAGATGGAGAGAGAGGAAGAGAGTGAGTGAAAGACCAGAAAAACAGGAGAGCTCCCACCAACTCACTCAGTTGCCCACGGAGACTAAACAGCGTGCATTTGCTTGGTTGCCAAGGCACCCAAGGTATTTCCTGTTGTCGTGGCAACGTCGGCTGACATGTGGGTGACGGTGACATTTACGGCTGTGTGCGCGGCGGCCTGTCACACACACACGCACTCTGTCCTCCAGTCCCTAATTAGGAATGTCACCCAGAAGAAGGTGACGAGACCGGGCCCGCCGGAGAGAGAGCGAGCTTAATCACACACACACACGATATGTCAGGACACCCATAGCATTTCTTTGTCAACACACGCAGTGTCACATGTCACCGAATATGACAGTGAGAATACTAAATAGGTCTTTAATTTGTTTGTATCTTTATGGAGGACAGCTGTGAAATAGGGTGTGTGTGTGTGTGTGTGTGCGTGTGAGACCATTAAGTTGCATGGCTGTTACTTGCCCCCGTGGGAATTGACAGGGACGTATATAGAGATAGATGTTGGAGTAACGGAGGGAATGTGTGAGGGAGGGAAGTAAAGAGAGAAATAGCTAGCTGAGGTTTGTTTGTTTTTATGACTCCTGACACAAGGTAGACAGGGTGCTTTTGAGTGAGAGAGAAAGAGAGAGAGAGAGATGTACACCACTGAAAGCTGATTAGCATTGTGGTCCATGTCCCACTGCCGTGGCTTCGACTCACTGCTAAAAAGAGAGAGAGAGAGCGAGATAGAAAGACAGAGGGATGGAGAGATAAAGTGGCAGAATCGCTGCCTCAGCACTCTGGGGCGGAGAAGAGAGGAGTCTGGTGAACCTGTGTATTTAGAGAAAGAGAGATGGAGGGAGAGCGAGAGGGGGAGAGAAGGGAGAGAGAGAAGGGTGGAACTGCAGACAAGAGGACACTTCACCCTCATACAGGATAATTGACACTTTTCTCTCTTCCTCCTCTGTCCTCTATCTTCCCTCCGTTCTCAGTGTCTGTGCTGCCTCATTGAACTGTGGTAATAAAACAACTAGGTACTGCTCTTCTTCTTTTTCTCCTTCTGTTCTTCTTCCTATCCTCCGCCGTCATTCTTTTCTCTCTTCTAGCTGTTGGGGGTGTGTCCTCTTCTCTCGTCCTGTGCATTGCTGCTGACGTGCTAAAATACTCTGCCCCATACTGGTGTTTAAGGAGACAGCACATAGACTGTACACCGCTCAGACACAGTCACACACTGGTGGTCACTGGGCGAACGGTACAGCGGTCATTAACTAATGGACTGTGGGGAGAGCGTGCCCACCGCTGCCCGCCACACAGGGGTCAGGGGGTCACTGACGCAAGAGAACACCAGTCCATCGGAGGGTCACTCCACCCCATCTATCTCTGTCATACTGCCGTGCCAAGACAACACACACGCACACTAGCTGATAAACGCATACACACACTCACTATCACACACTCATTGATAAACACACACACAAACACACACACACGCACTGATAAACACACACACTCGCTGATAAACACACAGATGAATGGAGCTGTCTTCAAAAACTGCTGAGAGAGATGTGTGTGTGTATGTGTAAGGCATTGGCAGCCACACACTGTCTCTCCTCAGCTCAGTGAGTCAGACACAGAACAGTAGCACTGCAGTGGGAGTACAAAGTCTCAGTTCACAATAGGAATTTGGAAGGTGATACGAATAGCTGCCTGGAAGCAGTGTTAACTGTTGACTGTGAAATATACAGTTGTATGGAATAGTGAGTCACACTGTAGAATGATGCCAATCAGTAACTGTCACCCTGAGAGCGACGGGAAAGAGATTTCAGAGGCAGATTATTGTGCTAGTATCTGCCTCTGATGGCACTTAAGGGAATATACAGAATGTATCTGTCCATAGGTCATACCACTTTAACATTACCACGTTGGATCACTTTCCTGTTAAATGTATTGAGTATTAAACCATTTAAACAGCTGAAAGACAAGTAGGGTTCCTCGTTTGGTACGTAGCCATCCTCCAACTTTGACGCCCTTTAACGATGCAAGTTGCAACACAAGAGTTAAAGCTAGATTGATTTTTTTCCCACTCCTTCGCTGACTCCGCCCCGCCTTTGATTTTTCTTTCTTCTCTCTCGTTCTCTCTCCCACTCTCCCTTTTCTCTCTCACTCATTCTCTCCTCCTCCTTCCACCCCTCTCTCTTTTCCCACGTTCTCTCTCCTTCCCTTCCCTCTCCACTCCCTCCCTTTTCTTTCTCCCCCCTCCCTCCCTCTCCCCTCCCTCCTCACCACTCTCTTTTCTTTATCTTGTTCCCTCTCTCCGCTCCTCCCTGTTCTATCAGGTGTTGGGTGGAGGCCAAACACCAGAGCATTGTGGGTCTAATCGTTAACGTCATTAACATCACTAACGGCTCGGCATGGGAAACCTCCGCAATGGCGCTCTCCTTCACGCTTTCTCTCGCTCTTCCTTCCCTCTCTCTCTTTAACTCTATCCATCTGTCTGTCTGTCGGTTTGCCTGTCACTCTACCCGTCGGTCTGTCCAGTTGTCTCTGTTTGCCTGCCTGTTTGTCTGCCTGTCTCCCTGCCTGCTTGCAAGTTAGTCTGCCTTTCTCACTCTTCCTTTTTTCTCCTCTGAACACGACAGCCCCCAAGGGAAACGTTCCTCTTCTATAGCATTGTCATGCCTCCCTCCCTCCCTCCCTCCCTCCCTCCCTCCCTCCCTCCCTCCCTCCCTCCCTCCCTCCCTCCCTCCCTCCCTCCCTCCCTCCCTTCTTTCCCCTCTCTTTTCTCCCTCCCTCCCTCCCTCCCTCCCTCCCTCCCTCCCTCCCTCCCTCCCTCTCTTTTCTTCCTCTCTCCCTTCCTTATCAATATTCCCCTTCATCCTCCCTCATATCTCTTCCTCTTTAGCCCATCGCTCACTCATTTCTCTGACAGCTGCTTTTCTTTCCCCCCTTCTCCTTTCTCTGGCTCCCTCTATCTCTATCTCGGTCTTAATCATTTTGCCATCCGTTAAGCTACAAATCATTAAGCTTTACAGACAAACTGCTCATTAGTCGCTCTTTAATTAATCCTCAACTCCCCTCCTTCACTCTGACCTCTCAGCGGGGTGTGTGTGTCGTGTGTGTGCATGTGTCTGTGTGTGCGCATCTGTGCGTATGTGTATGAGTGAATATCTGTGTGTGCGTGTGCGTTCTGTGTATAAGTGTTCTGTGTGTGTGTGACTGCCTTTCAGGAAGTAGATGGAGATAAATGTGATGTATGGCTTTGTGTCTTAGCCTCTCTGCCTTCATTGTATGTATCTAGTCTCTCTGGATATAGAGACAGACATTATGGAATTAGACTGAGACAGCTGACAAATATCCACTTTATCTCCTACTCACACACTTTTCCTTCATTTTCTGTCAATTTTTGCCCATTTCTCAGACCGCCATAGGCCAAGTCTGCGTCCAAAAATGTACATATCTATGTCCTATGGCAGCCTATTTCCTAACTGCACTATATGTGATTATGGTGCCATTTAAGGCATATCCCAAGAGATGTGTACTGTTTTCATTGGCTAGCTGTCATCTCTCTTCAGCCAATGCAATGTCAGTAGAGAAATACTGTCCCAGTTGGTGAGCCATTGTAACTTACTTAGTGGTCTAAGTGACAGCAAGAGTTGGAGCTGTTGTACGTAGTGTCAGGGCTCCATTTCATTGGTCCTTGTTGCTTCTTCCTCTTCTTATCACTAACCTTTCCTAACACGTTAATAGATGTCTAATAAGCTCCACGACCATTCATTTATCAACACCGAATAAATCCGTTTCATTAATTATCATTATCGATTTCCCTAAAAGCGGGCGTTGGGCGGGCTGCAGAGTCAGAGCAGCGGCGAGAAAATGGTTTGTTTTAAAGTGTCACCACGCCCATCTCTAGATGAATGATGAGGAAGTCTTTCACAGCCAGATATGATTGATGGTCCCACTAAATACGCCCATTAGGAAGTGGGCTCTCCCTGCCTCCCTCCCCATTACTCTTACTCACACAGGGCCACCAAGAGCAGCCATGGTCATTTGATGCAATTTAAATGCAGACCTATCGTGAATATGAATATGTGAAAATGTGATGGAAGATACACCTAGAGCTTTTTATGCCTCCCGTGTGTGTGTGTGTGTGTGCGCGTGTGTGTATGTATTTCTCTCGAACGCTCTAACTGCTCTCTAGAGTTTTGTTATTGGGCGTGAAAGGAACAGCGATGGGAGATGTTGCAGCTTCACCGACAGCAGCTTTTGGTACAGTAGAGATACCTGCTACATCCCAAAATGGCACCCTGCTCCCTATGTAGTGCACTACCTTTGACCAGGGCTCATAGGGCTTTGGTCAAAAGTAGTGAACCATATAGGGCATAAGGTTCCATTTGGGACACATGCACAGTTGTGTGTAGGTAAGAAGTGGTAGCTTGTTCTTTAGTGTTTTTACTAATACTATTATATTAGTCATCATCTTCTTCTTATTATTATTATTATTAATTAAGTACCTTCAGTGGATGCAATAAATGATTCAATGTGAAATATTAACGCTACAGTCGTGGCCAAAAGTTTTGAGAATGACACAAATATTAATTTTCACAGTATGCTGCCTCAGTTTGTATGATGGCAATTTGCATATACTCCAGAATGTTATGAAGAGTGATCAGATGAATTGCAATTAATTGCAAAGTCCCTCTTTGCCATGCAAATAAACTGAATCCCCCAAAAACATTTCCACTGCATTTCAGCCCTGCCACAAAAGGACCAGCTGACATGTCAGCGATTCTCTCGTTAACACAGGTGTGAGTGTTGACGAGGACAAGGCTGGAGATCACTCTGTCATGCTGATTGAGTTCGAATAACAGACTGGAAGCTTCAAAAGGAAGGTGGTGCTTGGAATCGTTGTTCTTCCTCTGTCAATCATGGTTACCTGCAAGGAAACATGTGCCGTCATCATTGCTTTGCACAAAAAGGGCTTCACAGGCAAGGATATTGCTGCCAGTAAGATTGCACCTAAATCAACCATTTATCGGATCATCAAGAACTTCAAGGAGAGCGGTTCAATTGTTGTGAAGAAGGCTTCAGGGCGCCCAAGAAAGTCCAGGAAGCGCCAGGACCGTCTCCTAAAGTTGATTCAGCTGCGGGATCGGGCACCACCAGTACAGAGCTTGCTCAGGAATGGCAGCAGGCAGGTGTGAGTGCATCTGCACAGGGATTGGACTGTTGAGGACTGGGGTAAAGTCATTTTCTCTGATGTATCCCCTTTCCGATTGTTTGAGGCATCCGGAAAAAGCTTGTCCGGAGAAGACAAGGTGAGCGCTACCATCAATCCTGTGTCATGCCAACAGTAAAGCAACCTGAGACCATTCATGTGTGGGGTTGCTTCTCAGCCAAGGGAGTGGGCTCACTCACAATTTTGCCTAAGAACACAGCCATGAATAAAGAATGGTACCAACACATCCTACCAGCAACTTCTCCCAACCATCCAGGAACAGTTTGGTGATGAACAATGCCTTTTCCAGTATGATGGAGCACCTTGCCATAAGGCAAAAGTGATAACTAAGTGGCTCGGGGAACAAAACATCGATATTTTGAGTCCAAGGCCAGGAAACTCCCCAGACCTTAACAACCTCTTATGGCTGCAAGCCCGAGGTCGGTACACCTATGACAACATCCCCCACCCCCCCCCCCCCCCAACACTGATTAGCATCGCTAGCATAGCGTCACAATTAAATAGTAGCATCTAAATATCATTAAATCACAAGTCCAAGACACCAAATGAAAGATACAGATCTTGTGAATAAAGCCACCATTTCAGATTTTTAAAATGTTTTACAGGGAAGACAAAATATGTAAATCTATTAGCTAACCACGTTAGCAAAAGACACCATTTTTCTTTGTCCACCATTTTTTCTCTCCACCAGTAGCTATCACCAATTCGGCCAAATAAAGATATTGATAGCCACTAACCAAGAAAAAACCTCATCAGATGACAGTCTGATAACATATTTATTGTATAGGATAGGTTTTGTTAGAAAAATGTGCATATTTCAGGTATAAATCATAGTTTACAATTGCACCCACCATCACAACTCGACTAGAATAAATACACAGAGCAACGTGTATTACCTAATTACTAATCATAAAACATTTCTTAAAAATACACAGCTCACAGCAATGGACAGACACAGATCTTGTGAATTCAGACAATATTTCAGATGTTCTAAGTGTTTTACAGCGAAAACACAATAAATCGTTATATTAGCATACCACATGTGCAAACGTTACCAGAGCATCGATTCAAGCCAAAGAGAGCGATAACGTAATCATCGCCAAAATATATAAATTTTTTCACTAACCTTCTCAGAATTCTTCCGATGACACTCCTGTAACATCATATTACAACATACATATAGAGTTTGTTCGAAAATGTGCATATTTAGCCACAAACAACCGTGGTTATACAATGACAATACTAGCAAAACTAGCCTGAAAATGTCGGACGCCATCTTTCACAGTGATCTTGTCTCATGGATAACTATTCATAAACTTGACTAAAAAAATATAAGTTGGACAGCTATCGAAAGACAAATTAGTTCTTAATGCAATCGCTGAATTACATTTCTAAAATTATCCTTACTGTGCAATACAGGGTTCGCCAAGCGAAGCTATACCAAACAAAATGGCGGAATATGCGTTTAAAATTTTTCGACAGAACAACGATTTATCATCTTAAATATTTCTTACTATGAGGTGATCTTCCATCAGAATCTTGGGCAATGTATCCTTTCTTGGGTCTAATCTTCTTTTGGTCGAAAGATGTCCTCTGTCCGTCGAAATGCCCACTAGCGTTCGACCGGGACCCCGAAACGTGCCCAGCTCTTGGATGGGCGTCACATAGAACTGCCTCAAAATCGCACTAAACGGATATAAATTGCTATAAAACGGTTTAAATTAACTACCTTATGATGTCTTTAACACCTATAACGAGTAAAAACATGACCGGCGAAATATTACTGGCTAAACCCAAGCTTGGAAAGAGAGCAGGTCCAACGTACATCGTGCGTCAGGCGCAGCAGGAAAAGAACGGTACATCCGGTCTTTGTCGTTTTATACAGGCCCTGATTGCGCAATCGACTCCATTCAAATTGTCACCTCTTACTGACATCTAGAGGAAGGCGTAGGCATTGTTTGTAGCATCATAGCCTTCACAGGGACTTATGAACTGACCTGGGAGCAGGGGCCAAGATGTCTGAAATCTCACACCATATCAGGAAAAGTGCTGTAGAATGAGTTCTGTTCCACTCAGAGACATAATTCAAACGGCTATAGAAACTAGAGAGTGTTTTCTATCCAATAATAACAATAATATGCATATTGTACGAGCAAGAATTGAGTACGAGGCCGTTTGAAATGGGCACCTTAAACAGAGCTACTCAATACTGCCCCTGCAGCCATAAAAAGTTAATCACATTGAGAACTTGTGGTCAATCCTCAAGAGGAGGGTGGACAAACAAAACCCCACAAATTCTGACAAACTCCAAGCATTGATTATGCAAGAATGGGCTGCCATCAGTGAGGATGTGGCCCAGAAGTTAATTGACAACATGCCAGGGCGGATTGCAGAGGTCTTAAAAAAGAAGGGTCAACACTGCAAATATTGACTCTTTGCATCAACTTCATGTAATTGTCAATAAAAGCCTTTGACATTTATGAAATGCTTGTAATTATACTTCAGTATTCCATAGTAACATCTGACAAAAATATCTAAAGACATCGAAGCATCAAACTTTGTAGAAATTAATATTTGTGTCATTCTCTCAACTTTTGGCCACGATTGTACACCCTTAGAAGAAAAAATGCTATCTAGAACCTAAAAGGGTTTTTCTATTGTCACCATAGGAGAACGCTTTAGGTTTCGGGTAAAACCCATTCCACCGGGTTGGTTCTACATGGAAGCCAAAAGGGTTCTACCGGGAACCAAAAAGGGAAAGCCATGTAGTAAAGAGTGTAGTAAAAACCAATGTGGGTGGGTGTCTTAAAAGCCGTAAGTTGTGATTGAGGGAGCAAAGACAATATTGGCTGCAGTAAGGGGTAACACGGTGACTGGCTTAACAAGAGAGGAGAAGGAATCCGGAATCTATGCCAAACTATTGCAATTTGAGTTATTTGAGCTATTTGACCAGTATAAGGAACAGCACCGTCTCACCCTCCAGTGTGTCTCAGCAGACAGACAGACTGATTTGCTTAAGCACTGTCTCGCCTCAGTGCTTTATTGACGTTTGGCGTGACGAGCACTCCTCTTTTATTTAGAGTGTGAATCTCTCCTAATGAAATAACAGTGTCATTCCGCGCTACCCACCCACCGCCACAGCCACGCTATTCCCACACACCCCTCCCTCCTTATCTCTCCTTCTTACTCTCTCTCTCTCGCTCTCTCTTCCTTCTCTTCCTCTTACTTCTCTCTTTATCTTTTGTCTTAAAAGGCTAAACTAATCCTAGATTCAGCACTCATACTCTGAGCATACACTACATGACCAAAAGTATGTCGACACCTGCTCGTCGAACATCTCTTTCCAAAATCATGGGCATTAATATGGAGTTGGTCCCCCCCTTTGCTGCTAGAACAGCCTCCACTCTTCTGGGAAGGCTTTCCACTACATGTCGGAACATTGCTGCGGCGATTTGCTTCCATTCAGCCATTAGTGAGGTCAGGCTCTGATGTTGGGCGATTAGGCCTGGCTTGCAGTCGGCGTTCCAATTCATCCCAAAGGTGTTCGAAGGGGTTGAGGTCAGGGCTCTGTGCAGGCCAGTCAAGTTCTTCCACATCGATCTCGACAAGCCATTTTTGTATGTCTCTCGATTTGTACCTGGGGGTATTGTCATACTGAAACAGGAAAAGGCATTCCCCAAACTGTTGCCACAAAGTTGGAAGCACAGCATCGTCTAGAATGTCATTGTAGGCTGTAGCGTTAAGATTTACCTTCACTGAAACTAAGGGGCCTAGCCCGATACATGAAAAACAGCCCCAGACCATTATTCCTCTTCCACCAATCTTTACGGTTGGCACTATGCATTCGGGCAGGTAGCGGCGTTCTCCTGGCATCCGCCAAACCCAGATTTGTCTGTCGGACTGTGACAGATGGTGAAGCGTATTCATCACTCCAGAGAACGCGTTTCAACTGCTCCACCACTTCAGCTTTACACTTTGGTTGTGGTAAAGTGGGAGATTTGTACAGGGTAAAAGGGATCTTGAAGAAGGAACGCCATGCCATACCCTGTGGATGGCGCTTAATTGGAGCCAATTTCCTCCTTCCTGCAGCAAGAAGCAGTCAGCTGGTATTCTGTCTATAATGGAATGGCCAGCACAGTCACCGGATCTCAACCCTATTGAGCTGTTGTTCAGCCACTTCAACCGACGCTTGGCATTGCGCATGGTGATCTTAGGCTTGTGTGCGACTGCTCGGCCATGAAAACTCATTTCATGAAGGCCCCGACGAACGGTTCTTGTGCTGACGTTGCTTCCAGAGGCAGTTAGGAACTCGGTAGTGAATGTTGCAACTGAGGACACACGATTTTTACGCTCTTCAGCACTCGGTGGTCCCGTTCTGTGAGCTTGTGTGGCCTACCACTTCGCGGCTGAGCAGTTGTTGCTCCGAGACTTCCACTTCACAATAACAGCACTGACAGTTGACTGGTGCAGCTCTAGCAGAGCAGAAATTGACGAACTGACTTGTTGGAAAGGTGGCATCCTATGATGGTGCCATGTTGAAAGTCACTGAGCTTTTCACTAAGGCCATTCTACTGCCAATGTTTGTCTATGGAGATTGCATGGCTGTGGGCTTGATTTTATACACCTGTCAGCAACGGGTGTGGCTGAAATGGCCGAATCCACTATTTTGAAGGGGTCTCCACATACTTTTGTATATATTGTGTATCTCTTTCCACCCTCTCTCTCTTTCCTCTCACTCCCACTTTCTTGCTTCCTTTTTTTCCCCCCTCTTCCACTCTATCCCTCATTCTCTTTCTTCCCTCTCTCTTTCAGCAGAGAAAAGTAATGACTTGATATCCCCTGCTGATTGGTTGATGTACACTACTGTTCAAAGGTTTGGGGTCACTTAGGATTTTTTGGGTTTTTGAAAGAAAATCATATTTTATGTCTATTAAAATAACATTAAATTGATCAGAAATACAGTGTAGACATTGTTAATGTTGTGAATGACTATTGTAGCTGGAAACGGCAGATTTTTATTGGAATTTCTACATAGGCTTACAGAGGCCCATTATCAGCAACCATCACTCCAATGGCACGTTGTGTTAGCTAATCCAAGTTTATCATTTTAAAAGGCTAATTGATCATTAGAAAACCCTTTTTGCAATTATGTTAGCACAGTTGAAAATTGTTGTTCAGATTGAAGAAGCAATAAAACTGGCCTTTTTTAGACTAGTTGAGTATCTGGAGCCAATCAGCATTTGTGGGTTCGATTACAGGCTCAAAATGGCCAGAAACAAAGACCTTTCTTCTGAAACTCGTCAGTCTATTCTTGTTCTGGGAAATGAAGGTTATTCCATGCGAGAAATTGCCAAGAAACTGAAGATCTCGTACAATGCTGCGACCTAATCCCTTCACAGAAAAGCGCAAACTGGCTCTAACCAGAATAGAAAGAGGACTGGGAGGCCCCGGTGCACAACTCAGGACAAGTACATTAGAGTGTCTAGTTTGAGAAAAAGATGCTTCACAAGTCCTCAACTGGCAGCTTCATTAAATAGTACCCACAAAACACCAGTCTCAACGTCAACAGTGAAGATGTGACCCCAGGATGCTGGTCTTCTAGGCAGAGTTGCAAAGAAAAAGCCATATCTCAGACTGGCCAATAAAAAGAAAAGATTAAGATGAGCAAAAGAACACAGACACTGGACAGAGGAAGATTGGAAAAAAGTGTTATGAACAGACAAATCTAAGTTTGAGGTGTTCGGATCACAAAGAAGAACATTTGTGAGATGCAGAAAAGAATGAAAAGATGCTGGAGGAGTGCTTGATGCCATCTGTCAAGCATGGTGGAGGCAATGTGATGGTCTGGGGGTGTTTGGTGGTGGTAAAGTGGGAGATTAGTACAGGGTAAAAGGGGTCTTGAAGAAGGAAGGCTATCACTCCATTTTGCAACGCCATGCCATACCCTGTGGACGGCTCTTAATTGGAGACAATTTCCTCCTTCCTCCTGCCTCTTCCCTTTTTAAGGAAGAAGCAGGAAGCAGTCAGCTTCCGGTATTCTGTCTATAATGGAGTGGCCAGCACAGTCACCGGATCTCAACCCTATTGAGCTGTTGTGAAGGACACAATTATTATTTCAATTATAAATCATTATTTATAACCTTCCCGATTAATTTTGCAACTCATTTCATGTATGTTTTCATGGAAAACAGGGACATTTGTAAGTGATCCCAAACTTTTGAACGGTTGTGTACATGGCGTTACTGAGAATGATCCAAACCACAGAGAGAGAGAGAGCGCGAGAGAGGGAAAGAGAGGAGACTAGAAGGAAGTGATGGAGAGTAGAGAGAAAGAAAGAGGGAGAAACATTGCCAGTGAGGTCCTGTGTGGCTCAGTTGGTAGAGCATATGCTAGCTTGCAATGCTAGTGTTGTGGGTTAGATTCTCACGGGGGACCAGTACGAAAAAGTACGAAAGTGTATGCACTCACTACTGTAAGTCGCTCTGGGTAACAGTGTCTGCTAAATGACTAAAATGTAAACTGAAAAAATAGAGTGAGGTCCCACTGTGGGCATCTGTCTGTGTGTGACGGCTCCAGTCTTTGGCATGTCTGCCTCACCCCTCTGCCCCCTGCCAACCCCATTCCTTAAGATGTGTCCCTCACTGCCATTCTCTGGGATGAGGCCTGCCAGCACTCATATGTCCATCTCAGACCTTGCACACACACATCCATCTCAGACCTCTCAGTTCCTACACACAGCCCTCCGACATGACAAAGAAACCAATGGGAATGGGTCAAGTTAGATGGGAGTCACAGGGGAATATTGGGACTCACAAGTCTAGTGTCCACTTGGCTTGTCTTCTTACCCCTTGCTTCACAACCAGAATATACAAAAGTCCTGTACAGCCCTGAGAGCTCTAACCCTGGATCGATGGCTCTCTCTATCAGGCTCCGGTGATGACTGGGACTTGGGATGAGCTGGGTGGGGCTGTCTGTGTGTGCATGTGAGATGGTGTAGAGTGGTAGTGCCGCTGCAGTGTTTAGCATACAGAACAAGGGAGAGTCCGTCTAACAGCTTGTCCAGCCCAGGCAGGAGGCACTCAGGAGGGGGAAGCTCTCCTCGGCTCGCACCTGCCCTCTCCAAAACCCCCAGACGTCCTGCTGAACACAGCCCAGTCTAATTGACATGATCCCCCGCCTCCACACCACTCGCGGCGGATACTGCTGCTTTTAACCTTGACTGGAGGGGGAGTGTGTTTCTGTGTCTGTGTGTGTGTGTTTTTGTGTCTGTGTATGCGTGTGTGATGTTACTACAACATTCATTTTGAAGAGTGACGAATACTCCAGTCCAGAATGGAGATTACAGTTTACAACCAAGTTGTCGAACTCTGACCCTGTTTGTCTGATGTTTGACCACCCACGTGATCTTTTTGTTGTTACTTGGAAGCAAAAAGGTTAGTCCTATGGGGACAGCCGAAGAACCCTTTTGGAACCCTTTTTCCTAATAGTGTATCCTCATGGATATTTGAATGTCGGTCCTTAAATCTTGTTCGCTGCTGCTTAACTATTCTGACATTCCCTGTCATACAGTATTTCCCTGCTCTTTGGAGGTCTAAAGTAAAGGATTATCTCTGTTGTGGATGATATTGAGTTGCGCACCTTTGGGGACCTTTTAACAGAATGTGACTGGCAGAACGGGTGTTGTATGTGGAGGATGAGGGCTGAAGTAGATATCTCAGATAGGGGGGAGTGAGGCCTAAGAGGGTTTTATAAATAAACATCAACCAGTGGGTTTTGCGACGGATATACAGAGATGGCCAGTTTACAGAAGAGTATAGAGTGCAGTGATGTGTCTTATAAGGAGCATTGGTGGCAAATCTGATGGCCGAATGGTAAAGAACATCTAGCCGCTCGAGAGCACCCTTACCTGCCAATCTATATATTACATCTCCATAATCTAGCATGGGTAGGATGGTCATCTGAATCAGGGTTAGTTTGGCAGCTGGGGTTAAAAAGAAGCGATTATGATAGAGGAAATCAAGTCTAGATTTAACTTTAGCCTACAGCTTTGATATGTGCTAATAGAAGGACAGTGTACCGTCTAGCCATACTCCCAAGTACTTGTATGAAGGGACTACCTCAAGCTCTAAACCCTCAGAGGTAGTAATAACACTTGTGGGAAGAGGGGCATTCTTCTTACCAAACCACATGACCTTTGTTTTGGAGGTGTTCAGAACAAGGTTAAGGGCAGAGAACTTGTTGGACACTAAGAAAGCTTTGTTGTAGAGCGTTTAAACACAAAATCCGGGGAGGGGCCAGCTGAGTATAAGACTGTACCATCTGTATATAAATGGATGAGAGAGCTTCTTAATGCCTGAGCTATGTTGTTGATGTAAATTGAGAAGAGCACGGGGCCTATGATCGAGCCTTGGGGTACACCCTTGGTGACAGGCAGTGGATGAGACAGCAGATGTTCTGACTTCATACACTGCACTCTTTGAGGGAGGTAGTTAGCAAACCAGGCCAAAGACCCCTCAGAGACATCAATACTCCTTAGCCGGCCCACTAGAATGGAATGGTCTACTGCATCAAAAGCTTTGAGTCAATAAAAACAGCAGCACAACATTGCTTAGAATCAAGGGAAATGGTAACATAATTTAGGACCATTAAGGTTGCAGTAACACATCTATAACCTGAGTGGAAACCAGATTGCATACCAGAGAGAATACTATAGACATCAAGAAAGCCAGTCAGTTGATTATTGAGAAGTTTTTCCAACACTTTTGATAAACAGGGCAAAATAGAAATAGGCCTATAACAGTTAGAAAATTCACCCTCTGAATGGCACACACACACACACAATCCATGTCTCAGTTGTCTCAAGGCTAAAAATCCTTCTTTAACCTGTCTCTTCCCCTTCATCTACACTGACTCAAGTGGATTTAACAAGTGACATCAATAAGGGATCATAGCTTCCACCTGGATTCACTTGGTCAGCTGTTCTTAATGTTTTGTACACTCAGTGTATAGCACAGTGTTAGCTAGCTAGGATGCTACATAATATGCAACACACTTCATGTCATACAGTAGTTCCCTGCTCTTTTGAGCTCTAAATTGTAGGATTCTGTTGTGTGGAGGCAGAAAACAACAACTGCTGTCCTGTAGCATTAGCTAGCACGCTACAGTAGCTCTCAACAGGCTACATAATTCCAGGTGTATTTCCTTGCTCTTTGGAGGTTGAAAGGGGAGGATTCTCTCTGAATAGCACAGCTGTCCCATAGCATTAGCTAGCACACTAGCTGTCAACAGGAAGCTACACACGATGTTACATATTATTTCCCTGCTCTTTTGAGGTCTTATGGGAAGGATTTTCTCTGTTGTAGGAAGGGCCGTAACCAGGGTTTGAGTTTTAGTGAGGTCCGGAATGACTTTTTTGAAAGTTTACTGCATTTTGATACAATTAAAACACTTAAAAATGTTGTATGGAGAACAGAAATCAATAAGCAAAAATGACCCTAGCCATTATCACCTTGGCTCATTCAGTCGATCTACAAACACATAGCCTATTAGATATGCAATTGTAACATTATACCCCTGAAAGGGGGGAAATATGAGAAATGATTCACACTGACAAGTAGCATCAGCAACTGTTCAGTTAGTTGTAATGATGAATTGCATAAAATCCTCAACTCTACATAGGTACAGTGCATTTGGAAAGTATTCAGACCACTTGACTTTTTCCACATTTTGTTACATTACAGCCTTATTTTAAATGGGTTAAATTGTTTTTTCTCCTCAGCAATCTACACACAATACCCCATAATGACAAAGCAAAAACAGGTTTTTGGAATTTGTCGCAAATTTCAATTTAAAAAAAATATGAAATATCACATTCACATAAGTATTCAGACCCTTTACTCAGTACTTTGTTGAAGCACTTTTGGCAGCGATTACAGCCTCAAGTCTTCTTGGGTATGGCGCTACAAGCTTGGCACACCTGTGTCATGATGTGGCCCTTTCTGGGTCTAAATCGTGGCTTCTCCCTCTCTCACTCTCTCCTACACCTAGGTTCTGTTATCGCAGGTCGTAAATTCCTGGCGGAGGCTCTCTCCCCCTTTTCATGCAGAGAGAGAGATCACAGAGTGAACAAAGGATTTCACGTGGTCAAACTCCTAAATCCCCAAAATGGGAAAATGAAACTATGTCTACTTGTGATAATGTGGGAAGGGTCCGTGAACACTTAAGGGACAGTTATGTTGAGTGTGTTTCACTTGGTGACCTCACGAAGGACAGGAAACACGCACAACTATATCTCTGAATGTGTACATTTCTCAATTATGGTGTTTGCATCTAATTCTTTTATAAAATGAATGAGTAAAGGTGAAACTATTTGTGAAATGATGTAATGTGATATTAACCTTTAATTTTGAGAGAATTGTATTCCCTGTAAAATGTAACTAGTCAGCGGCCACGCCCCCGTGAGCACAGACATGATCTGGCATCATGGAACCGCCCTCTTCTACTGTTACGAATAAAAGCCCCTCCTGAGACAATCCTCTTAAGACTAAACAAACCCACAGTGTGAGCTGTGTTTGCGAATAGTTAAGACCACAAAAACCTCAGTGTAAGCTAAGGTTGCAATGGTTGTTGAATTCCTAACCATACCACGTGGAGCATTGGCTGGAAATAAACTCTGAGACTGCCGATCCCTACAGAATAAGAGTAGAATAATCTTAGATACTAATTACTAGCTAGAATTGATGCAAACCTGGGATGCGAATAACGACAACCGCTGAAACATCTATTCTAAGAACAATGGACGCCTGACGGTTCCATTACAACAGACACTATCAGGAGCCGCCACCATGAGTAGCCAGAGACTCTCTGTTGAACTGACCAACGATTCCAACAGAGAAGACAACAACTACATAATGGCGTAAATATATTGATTGCAATTATTCCCGAATGAGCGAGTGTTCATGTGTAAAGGATTAGCATTTCAATGAATATAATTATCCACTGTGTGTAGTGATCCATTTTGTCTTTCCCGCTCTCTCATCCACACCCCCTTCCCTTTGTCCACCAAGCCGTTATATCGGTTTAGCCCACTAGGGGATCTTCCCTATCATTGTTAGTAACCAATATTTGTTTGTTTATGCATTTCTGTGAGTATTTAGTTACTTAGTAAATAAATGATTAAGCCAATTGATGTATGGATGATTCATAGTTTAGGCTGGGTTCATGCAGATAACCAACAATTTACGACGTTTGGAATGAGACTGGCGTGAGGTAAAGCATAATTAATTAATAGAAGACTAATTGATCAGATATTAAAATATCTGAAGAGTTATATTCGGAAACGTATAATTTTGTAGTCTGAAGATTTTCCGTGGTGCCCCAACTTCCTAGTTAATTAAATTTACATGATTAGTTTAATCACGTAGTAATAATTACAGAGAAATGATTTGATAAAATAACAGTCTTCACCTTTAATGATGCCAAAGACACAACACCTGTTTTGGGGAGTTTCTCCCATTCTTCTCTGCAGATCCTCTCAAGCTCTGTCAGGTTGGATGGGGAGCTTTGCTACATAGCTATTTTCAGGTCTCTCCAGAGATGTTTGATCGGGTTCAAGTCCAAGACTTGTCCCGAAGCCACTCCTGCATGGTCTTGGCTGTGTGCTTAGGGTCGTTGTCCTGTTGGAAGGTGAACCTTCGCCCCAGTCTGAGGTCCTGAGCACTCTGGAGCAGGTTTTCATCAAGTGGGCTGTCATGTGCCTTTTACTGGGGATTGGCTTCAGTCTGGCCACTCTACCATAAAGGCCTCATTGGTGGAGTGCTGCAGAATTGGTAGTCCTTCTGGAAGGTTCTCCCATCTCCACAGAGGAACTCTGGAGCTCTGTCAGAGTGACCATAGGGTTCTTGGTCACCTCCCAGACCAAGGCTCTTCTCCCCTGATTTGAATCAGTTTGGCTGGGCGGACAGATCTAGAAAAAGACTTGGTGGTTCCAGACTTCTTCCATTTAAGAATGATGGAGGCCACTGTGTTCTTGGGGACCTTCAATGCTGTAAAAATGTTTTGGTACTCTTCCCCAGATCTGTGCCTCGACACAATCCTGTCTCGGAGCTCTACAGACAATTCCTTCAACCTCATGGCTTGGTTTTTGCTCTGACATGCACTGTCAACTGTGTGACCTTTTATAGACTGGTGTGTGCCTTTCCAATCAATGGAATTTACCACAGGTGGACTCCAATCAGATTGTCGAAACATCTCAAGGATGATCAATAGAAACAGGATGCAGCTGAGCTCAATTTCGAGTCTCATAGCAAAGGTTCTGAATACTTATGCAAGTACGTTTTTTTATTTTTAATACATTTGCAAAAAAATCGAAAAACCTGTTTTCACTTTGTCATTATGGGGTATTGTGTATAGATTGATGAAGAACATGTTTTATTTAATCTATTTTAGAATATGGCTGTAAGGTAAGAAAATTTGGATAAAGTGAAGGGGTCTGAATACTTTCTGAATATACTGTATCTCTTTTCTCAGATTACATAGTATTCACGTCTGTATTCCAAGGCCTTACTAATCAAGCTCCACACAAACAGACATCAATGGAGCTCAAAGATGACCCTATTATCAAATTCAAATGAATTATTTCAGAATATGACTTATTAATAATTAATATCAGTGATGGAAAATGGTGGGTAATGGATAAGAAAAACAACCACCGATATAAACAAAACTTTTTAGAACTGTATTTTTTTGCATTTTGATAGCATTTTAATGCAGGCCTATAGGGAAGATAGGCCACCTTGAGATAGCATAGCATTTTTTTTCTCCTAATTTGTTTGATAAGGTTAGTACAGATTTTCTCAGGGGACCCCACATGGGCCTCGACCCTAAGTTTGGGTACCACTGTACTAACCTTTCTCTCTCGCTCTCTATTGGTTCCTCCTGCCTGCATTGCAGCCATACATTGCAGCCATATCTATAAGCAACTAAGTTGTGCACAAATTTTCCGAAAGTCAGTTTTTGTTTGTTTGGGGGATGTCTGTAGACACGACAGGAGTCACAGTAAGGTTTTAAAAATTGCCTTTTGTCTGGCGTCGCAAACAACCTGTCCGCAGCGTCTCTAGTTTTGCCTACTTCTCTAGTGAGCCGACTCTAAGCTGGGGAAGTTTGTTTCATGTCTCAGGCCCTAGGCCTGTACCGCTAGAGGGCAGGGTTAGAGAGAGTGGTGAATGTGCTGCTAAAAACGCAAATAAAGGAGGCAAATCCGGCGGACGCAGGCGAACATAACGAACAAACCACTCTTCATGATTCCAGAGGCAAGCGAGATTAGAACTCAGATCAATAATATAAACGTTCTGAGATTTGATCACCGCTGGCAGCAATATTTAGACTTTGACCAGAGTTGATTTTCTTTATTGAGTACAAAATATACAGTACTGGTCATACTAAATCATGTAGTAAACAATAAAGTGTTAAACAAATACAAATATTTGTTATATTTCAGATTCTTCAAAGTAGAGATCCTTTGCCCTGATGACAGCGTTGCACACTATTGGCATTCTCTCAACCAGCTGTGCCTTGTTAAAAGTTCATTTGTGGAATTTCTTTCCATCTTAATGCGTTTGAGCCAATCAGTTGGGTTGTGACAAGGTAGGGGTGGTATACAGAAGATAGCCCTATTTGGTAAAAGACCAAGTCCATATTATGGCAAGAACAGCTCAAATAAGCAAAGAAAAATGACAGTCCATCATTACATTAAGACATGAAGGTCAGTTAATACGGACAATTTCAAGAACTTTAAAGTTTCTTCAAGTGCAGTCGCAAAAACCATCAAGTGCTATGATGAAACTGGCTCTCATGAGGACCGCCACAGAGTCACATTTGCTGCAGAGAATACGTTCATTAGAGTTACCAGCCTCAGAAATTGCAGCCCAAATAAATGCTTCACGGAGTTCAAGTAACAGACATCTCAACATCAACTGTTCAGAGGAGACTGCGTGAATCAGGCCTTTATTGTCGAATTGCTGCAAAGAAACCACTACTAAAGGACACCAATAATAAGAAGAGACTTGCTTGGGTCATGAAACACAAGCAATGGACATTAGACCGGAAATCTATCCTTTGATATGATGAGTCCGAATTTGAAATTTTTGGTTCCAACTGCCGTGTCTTTGTGAGACGCAGAGCAGGTGAACGGATGATCTCTACATGCGTAGTTCCCACCGGGATGCTTTGCTGGTGATCCTGTCAGTGATTTATTTAGAATTCAAGACACACTTAACCAGCATGGCTACCACAGCATTTTGCAGCGATACGCCATCCCATCTGGTTTGGGCTTAGTGGGACTACCATTTATTTTTTAACAGAACAATGACCCAACACACCTCCAGGCTGTGTAAGGGCTATTTGACCAAGAAGGAGAGTGATGGATTTCTGCATCAGTTGATCTGGCCTCCACAATCACCCGACCTCAACCCAATTGAAACGGTTTGGGATGAGTTGGACAGCAGATTGAAGGAAAAGCAGCCAGCAAGTGCTCAGCATATGTGTGAACTCCTTCAAGATTGTTGCAAAAGCATTCCAGGTGAAGCTGGTTGAGAGAATGCCAAGAGTTTGCAAAGCTGTCATCAAGGCAATGGGTGGCTACTTTGAAGAATCTTCGAATATAAAATATATTTTGATTGTTGATGTTGATTGTTAAGTGTTGATGTCTTCACTATTATTCTACAATGTAGAATATAAAAAATAAAGAAAACCCCTTGTAGGTGTGTCCAAACTTTTGACTGGTACTTTTAATATTTCATTTTTTCTTCTCAGAAAAAATTGCAGAGGTCCAGACCTCAGTGTCCTCATATGTAGTTACAGCCATGGTTATGGGGAAGGGTAAACGACTGCTGTTGTCCCGTAGCGTTAGCTAGCACGCTTGCTGTCAACCAGAAGCTACTACACAACAAGAGCCTGCAAATGTAGCAGGTAAACTCTGTTCATCTGGAGATATAAATCACAGTTAGCTCTACAAAAAATGTTCTGCCTCAGAACATACTTTGTAAACAACAAAACGGAGCGTCACAGTTGATGGAAGACGGGGTCCCGTGTCATTAAACTTTTAGTAGCTCAGTCAAGTTTTCCTTGTTTGTGTTTTTGTCTTTAGCTCTCCTCCCATCTCTCTCTCTCACTCCTCTGCCTTATCGCGAACAGAGCAGCACAGCCTCACATGCTATTCATCTTTAATGAAGCATTCCCCGTACTAGGCAGTAGGCAGGCACACACACCCTACCTCCCTCATCGTAGACACGGCCCCATTTTAAGCAGGCACCAAGGTCCCATCAATAGGCCGTCATTGTAAATAAGAATTTGTTCTTAATAACTGACTTGCCTAATTAAATAAAGGTTAGATAAAAAATAAAACATAATTTAATAGAGAAGGCCACTGTGGACACAGATGCTGCCTTTCAGTGTAAATCACATGTTATAATATATTTGGGAGAAAATACATTAGAGTGTAGAATCTTCCTTTACTGCTGTTTGTTCCCAGATGCTGAGTTTGAGCGCAAACATCACTGACTATCATGCAATATGAGGACACAAATTAACCCTGTCCTGTCCCCCTGCAGAGCCCCAACTGAAAGGCATTGTCACGAGACTCTACAACCGGCATGGCTTCTACCTCCAGATGCTTCCGGATGGCACCATGGACGGCACAAAGGACGAAAGCAGCTCCTTCTGTAAGTCTGTCTATCTGTCTCACACCTGTCTGTCTGTCTCTCTAACCCTGCTGTCATGTAAGTCTCACACCTGTCTTTCTGTACCTGACTGTCTCTCTAACCCTGCTGTCTGTCTGTAAGTCCCACCACTGTCTTTCTGTATCTGACTGTCTCTCTAACCCTGCTGTCCTTCTGTAAGTCTAACACCTGTCTGTCTCTCTAACCCTGCTGTCCTTCTGTAAGTCTCACACCTATCTGTCTGTCTCTCTAACCCTGCTGTCCTTCTGTAAGTCTCACACCTGTCTATGTCTCTATACCCCTGCTGTCCTTCTGTAAGTCTCACACATGTCTGTCTGTGTCTGTCTGTCTGTCTGTCTGTCTGTCTGTCTGTCTGTCTGTCTGTCTGTCTGTCTGTCTGTCTGTCTGTCTGTCTGTCTGTCTGTCTGTCTGTCTGTCTGTCTGTCTGTCTGTCTGTCTGTCTGTCTGTCTAACCCTGCTGTCCTTCTGTAAGTCTCACACCTGTCTTTCTGTGTCTGACTGTCTGCCAGTACGTAATGCCATGTAACTCTCCACAGTTTCTATTGAAATATAAAACTCTGTATAGGCACAGTGAGAATCTTTAGACAGTACGTCTTTTTAGACAGTTATTGGTACACAAGTTATTGCATAACAGTCTGTGAATCTTAAATATATTGTAGATGTGTACAGGGCTCTCACACTTTAGGTAGGTACAGTATAGAAACTGTAAGCACAGTAAATCACTGCATAACATAACAGGTCCTGGTTGGGGTATTTGTCACGTTCCTGACCTGTTTTCTGTTATTTTTGTATGTGTTTAGTTGGTCAGGGCGTGAGTTGGGGTGGGCATTCTATGTTTTGTGTTTCTATGTTTAGGTCACTTGTAATTAGCCTTATATGGTTCTCAATCAGGGACAGGTGTTTGACGTTTCCTCTGATTGAGAACCATATAAAGGTAGGCTGTTCACACTGTTTGTTTGTGGGTGATTGTCTTCCGTGTCTGTGTCTGTGCACCACACGGGACTGTTTCGTTTGTTCGTTCGTTTGTGTCGTCTGTACCAGTTCATGCGTTCTTCGTGTATATGTAAGTTTGTTTGTTCGGGTCTGTTTGACTTCGTTTATTATTTTGTATATTCTCAAGTATGTTTAGTTTTCGTCTGGTTTAATAAATATTCATGTCGTATCACAACGCTGCGTTTTGGTCAAATCCCTACTCCTCCTCTTCGTCTGAAGAGGAGGAGGAAAACCGTTACAGTATTAAAGTTTATTCAGAGATTAGAGGACAACTGTGAAGTGTTTTTGAGTGTGAGTTACGGTATATTTCATAACAACTAGAACTCTATCAAACCTTACATCAGGCTTACTGTATCTGTGAGCTTTCTGTAAGGGGAACAAGCTTAGGGGAGAGGAAGAGGCGGAGTACGGGACGGGAGAGGGAGGCAGGGAAGGGTGAAGAGCGAGAGGAAAGAGGTGTGGAGAGAGGGAGAGAAAGAGGTGAAGAGCGATAGAAAGAGAGAGGGAGATAGAAAGAGACGGATGGAGGGAGGTCTGGCATGTACAGCCCAGTACAGGACTCATAAATCGTTCACTTTTCATTCAAAGCAGATTATTTATTAATTCCCACAGCACGGTAAAATTGTTGAGTGATTGACATCACAACGGAATAATCATCTACCCCACTGCACAGAAAATTGAATGGGATAGATTAGTGTTTTGCGTGTGTGTGTGTGTGTGTGCGAAGTGTGTGCATGCGTCTCTGTTTGTGTATGTGTTTGAGCGTCTATGATCAAGGTCTGGAATATCTCATTTTGTATTTACTGTAGGCCAGAACAGAATGGCAGGCCTCCCTGTGGAGGGAGAGCAGAGACTCCTCTCATACACCACAACTATGGTTCTGAGTGGCTGAGGGACCTGCCTAGCTTTCTCTGTCTCGCTACAGCGTACCCTCCTCAGCCTCTCTCTTTCTCCCCCTCTCTTTCTCTCTCCATCTGCCTCTCTCTCTCCCATCAGCCCCAGGGTGGGACCCCCAACTTGTTCCCTGACCTCTCCTATGAAAAAAGTGTGTGTGTGTTTACGTGCATGCCCGGATGCGTGTGTGTGTCTGCCTGTGTACATGTCCATGTGTGTGTGTTTGCATGCGTGTGTCCGTGTGTGTGTGTTTATGTATGTGTGTAATTACGCACCCCAGTGCAGAGTGTGCTGAGGCCAGTCAGTAAAGGGCCAAATCAGCAGCAAATGGAGATAAATAATTAAGGAGGAAACAGTCAGATTCATATCTGAGTTCTACAGAGACAAGCTGCCTCCCAAATTGCACCATATTCCCCATGTAGTACACTACTTTTGACCAGGTTCCATAGGGCATAGTGCACTATGTAGGGAATAGGTTGCCATTATGGACACATTCACAGAGTCTGGAGTGTTCTGATGGACCAGGCCTACACACGCTACTTTCACACACACACACACACACACACACACACACACACACACACACACACACACACACACACACACACACACACACACACACACACACACACACACACACACACACACACACACACACACACACACACACACACACACACACACACACACACACACACACACACAAACAAAGAGATATCAACACATCCATCCAATACACACAGTCCCCCCATTCAGCAATATGCTTTATCACAGGGGACAATTTTAGGGCTCATCATTGAGTCCTAAAATCCCACAAAAATGTGGGCTGGACCTCTCTGTCTGGAAGAAGAAAGCTGCATTCTCTTTGATTTATTTACAAAGCAATCTGACAGAAACTCCCTCTATATGTAACATCATTCATTAAGATAAAATCATGAGTTACCAAACCCGTTCACAGGACCGGATAACACTAGAGATCCCTCCAGTCTCCACAGATTTGGGAAAATCTGTGTTTTGTATTTTTTGCCCCTAATTTGTGGAACAATCTGCAGAGTTCACCGCAGTTAGATGTGCTGGTGTCACTCAGGCAGTTTCCATTATTGATTGAGGACCTCTATGTAGTTGAATGTGATTGCTTTTATTAAATGTTTTTTTTGTTGTTGTGCTGAATTGTATTGTTTTATACACATGTGTACAGTCGTGGCCAATTTTTTTTTAGAATGACACAAATATTAAGTCTGCTGCCTCAGTTTGTATGATGGCAATTTGCATATACTCCAGAATGTTATGAAGAGTGATCAGATGAATTGCAATTAATTGCAAAGTCCCTCTTTGCCATGCAAATGAACTAAATCCCCCAAAAACATTTCCACTGCATTTCAGCCCTGCCACAATAGGATCAGCTGACATCATGTCAGTGATTCTCTCGTTAACACAGGTGTGAGTGTTGACGAGGACAAGGCTGGAGATCTCTCTGTCATGCTGATTGAGTTCAAATAACAGACTGGAAGCTTCAAAAGGAAGGTGGTGCTTGGAATCATTGTTCTTCCTCTGTCAATCATGGTTACCTGCAAGGAAACATGTGCCGTCATCATTGCTTTGCACAAAAAGGGCTTCACAGGCAAGGATATTGCTGCCAGTAAGATTGCACCTAAATCAACCATTTATCGGATCATCAAGAACTTCAAGGAGAGCGGTTCAATTGTTGTGAAGAAGGCTTCAGGGCACCCAAGAAAGTCCAGCAAATGCCAGGACCGTCTCCTAAAGTTGATTCAGCTGCGGGATCGGGCACCACCAGTACAGAGCTTGCTCAGGAATGGCAGCAGGCAGGTGTGAGTGCATCTGCACGCACAGTGAGGTGAAGACTTTTGGAGGATGGCCTGGTGTCAAGAAGGGCAGCAAAGAAGCCACTTCTCTCCAGGAAAAACATCAGAGACAGACTGATATTCTGTAAAAGGTACAGGGATTGGACTGCTGAGGACTGGGGTAAAGTCATTTTCTCTGATGAATCCCCTTTCCGATTGTTTGGGGCATCCGGAAAAAGAACTTGTCCGGAGAAGACAAGGCTACCATCAGTCATGTGTCATGCCAACAGTAAAGCATCCTGAGACCATTCATGTGTGGGGTTGCTTCTCAGCCAAGGGAGTGGGCTCACTCACAATTTTGCCTAAGAACACAGCCATGAATAAAGAATGGTACCAACACATCCTCCGAGAGCAACTTCTCCCAACCATCCAGGAACAGTTTGGTGACGAACAATGCCTTTTCCAGCATGATGGAGCACCTTGCCATAAGGCAAAACTGATAACTAAGTGGCTCGGGGAACAAAACATTGATATTTTGGGTCCATGGCCAGGAAACTCCCCAGACCTTAATCACATTGAGAACTTGTGGTCAATCCTCAAGAAGCAGGTGGACAAACAAAAATCCACAAATTCTGACAAACTCGAAGCATTGATTATGCAAGAATGGGCTGCCATCAGTCAGGATGTGGCCCAGAAGTTAATTGACAGCATGATGGGCGGATTGCAGAGGTCTTGAAAAAGAAAGGACAACACTGCGAATATTGACTCTTTGCATCAACTTCATGTAATTGTCAATAAAAGCCTTTGACACTTATGAACTGCTTGTAATTATACGTCAGTATTCCATAGTAATATCTGCGAAAAATATCTAAAGACACTGAAGCGGCAAACTTTGTGGAAATTAATATTTGTGTCATTCTCAAAACTTTTGGACACGACTGTATGTTGTCTATGTTTTTATTGTCATGTGTACAGGGCTCTCTGTGTAAAGAGATTCTTCATCTCAATGTGACTCCGTTTAAATAAAGGTTAAATAAAAATTTAATAAAGAAACAAACAAATACACAGACAGATCTCGACGTAAAATTATGTTCAACGAACACACACACACAAACAAACAAAAACATAGACAGAGAAACTCCCTCAAAGTACATTTGACCGTTGGAAGTTGTCAAAGGACACTGGGATGGGATGCATCGCTCCCTCCCTCGCTCTGACAATTAAGTAGAGATGCTGTTGTTGGCGGAGACCCCTGGGTGTTTGGTCCCTGGCCAGGGGTATTACACACTGCGGCTGCACCGCCCTGCCAGTTAATTGCTAATTTTACTAACGCCGTCCTGTCAGATCGACCCCTGCGGCCCCCTCAGCCTTCAGCCCCTGCCCTTGGAAATTCCACCCCCAGCCCCCTGACAGACCCCAGACACAATGCCCCAGTCCTGGGCACATAGACCTAGCCCCCAGCACATAGACCCAGCCCCCAGCCCTGGGAACATAGACCCAGCCCTGGGCACATTGATCCAGCCCCCGGCTTCAGCCATGGGAACTTTCCCCCAAGGCCCCCTTACAGCCACGACGGGTCAGGCCACGGGAACAGAGTATACATCCACCCCCATCACCTATGTCTTGATTCAACCCCTCTGCTCCCATCTCGGGGAAAAACGCTTATTTTCTTCCTCTATGACTTTAGAGGTCTGGACCTCTGAAGGGATGAAGGGAGGGAAAGAGAAAGGGTGAAGCAAGGGAGGGAGGGAGGGAAGCGAGCAGAGGAACAGAGGGGAAGACAGAGAATAGGGAGAGAGGGGAGGGATGAGAGATGAGGGAAAGAGGATAGAGAGAGAGGAGGGACTGCGCTGCCAAAGAAGCAGCTGGCGAGCCACTGATGGCCATTCAATCACTGTGTCTCCCCCCTCTGGTGGGAGGTACAAGAGACTGGCTTTTTCTCTACCCCCCCCTCCTCTCTCTCTCTTTCAGATGGTTATGTAATGGGAAAAGGGGAGGAGGGAGGGATGGAGGGAGGGAGAGAGGGAGGATCCAGAGTTTGGACACCTCTTCTCTGTTCAGCTGGACTGACCAGTGGATTGTCACGGTGACATGAATGTGTGTGTAAGAGAGCCAGACCTCCCACTTGACGGACATGGAGGGGAGACAGGGGGAGAGAGGAGTGAGGGAGGATGCATGAGTACTGTACCAAGAGAGGAGGGACTCTCCCGTCCTACAGAAAAAGGCAGGAAGAAGAAACAGACTGGAAAATGAAATGATGAGATAGAAAAAGACAGGGAGGGTGAGAGAGAGAGAGAGTGAGAAAGAGAGAGGAAGGGAGGGTGAGAGGCTGCGAGATAAGTTTACAAGAGGGTGGCTGAGACAGAGAAAAACAGAACCAGAGAGTTGCAGAGGAAGACATGAAAGTGAGATATTGGGTTTGAAAGGGTGGTGTCAATGGATTTGGCCTGCTTTGGAGGTCTCCATCCATCCGGAGGGACAGGGGGAGTGGGAGGAATGGAAATCCCATCAGAAATCCATAAAGATTCTCTGAACATTTATCCCCTCCAATTCCTGCCGCGAAAAACATTTATTCATCTCTCTCAGCTTCGGGATTGGTCTAGGCTGACATCGTCTTTTCAGTTTCAGCATCTCAATAACACGCACACACACACACACACACACACACACACACACACAGAGTGAGCGAGAGAGAGATAGTGACATTTGAAATGTCTTTATTCTTTTGGAACTTTGTGAGTGTAATGTTTACTGTTAATTTTTATTGTTTATTTCACCTTTGTTTATTATCTACTTCACTTGCTTTGGCAATGTTAACATATGTTTCCCATGCCAATAAAGCCCTTAAATTGAAATTGAACTAAGAGAGGATGAGAGAGAGGAGGTCATGCTGGAGGTCATTTTGCAGGGCTCTGGCAGTGCTCCTCCTTGCACAAAGGCGGAGGTAGCGGTCCTGCTGCTGGGTTGTTGCCCTCCTACGGCCTCCTCCACGTCTCCTGATGTACTGGCCTGTCTCCTGGTAGCGCCTCCATGCTCTGGACACTACGCTGACAGACACAGCAAACCTTCTTGCCACAGCTCGCATTGATGTGCCATCCTGGATGAGCTGCACTACCTGAGCCACTTGTGTGGGTTGTAGACTCCGTCTCATGCTACCACTAGAGTGAAAGCACCGCCAGCATTCAAAAGTGACCAAAACATCAGCCAGGAAGCATAGGAACTGAGAAGTGGTCTGTGGTCACCACCTGCAGAACCACTCCTTTATTGGGGGTGTCTTGCTAATTGCCTATAATTTCCACCTTTTGTCTATTCCATTTGCACAACAGCATGTGAAATTTATTGTCAATCAGTGTTGCTTCCTAAGTGGACAGTTTGATTTCACAGAAGTGTGATTGACTTGGAGTTACATTGTGTTGTTTAAGTGTTCCCTTTATTTTTTTGAGCAGTGTATATTCTAAAAAGAGAGGTATGGGTAGATGGCTTGTGGTCTTTATAGTATTTGACCTCTCGTGACCCCTATCCTCTTCCTGTTGATCTGTCTCTGATCTGATTGGTGAGTGATGGTGGAGGGAGCAGAAGCTTGTCACCAGCCATCCAGGCAACTCTAATCCCTCACAGTAGCATTGCCATGGCGATGAGAGATGAGTGACAGCCAGATAGGGGTGTACTCAGGCTTTGAACATCAGAAAAGTATGACACTATACTTCAATAACATGTCTAACACCCAAGCCCATAACAATGTAGTGACTGGCTGTGTCCGAATACCCATACTAGCGTACTACATACTTAAACTGCCTACTATTTAGCACATACCGTTTAGTAAACATTTTAAATCCTGACTGGCTGGGTAGGTGGGGCGGGGCCTAGTTCAGTTGGATTTTTCCAAATTCAACAGACATGCACCTGATAATAGATCCTTTCCAATTTGATTAATTTCTCTAAACTCTGAATAGAATAGGAATGGAGTTATAATCCTACTCAGGCTGGTTATAGGCAGACTATTAGACCCTTAGCGTTGCCCATATCGCCCATCTATCCTATTTAAAAAGGACTGAAGACAGAAACATATAATTTGGTTCCATTTCAACATATTTATTAGTGCTGTAACATATATAAATTAAATCAAATTGCCTAGTATACAGCAAAACTAAGGCTATTGCACAAAAAACATGGACATCAAATTCAGAACCACTGGACAGCAATATAATAAACTAAAGCACTGATCATTGGAAACGAGATCAGAATGACTGCTAAAGGCTTGATCCATACATGTAATGATATATGTAGCCTGGCCTACAAAACCAAAACAATCCATGTGTTCAAATCAAAAGGCCTGATTAACACGTCATCAATAATGCAGCCACATCCCGAATCCCCGGTGCCGACACATTCAGAAATCAAAAGATGGTTTAGTATTTAGTTTAAAAGCTCTGACGAAGGAACACTTTTCAAAATAAGCACTTTTCAATGAAAAGCCTACATTTGAACACCACCGCAGAAGCTTCGCTATACAGCATCTTCCCAATTAAGTAACCTCGTTTTTTTGTTTGGCTACTTGAAGAGAACCCGGCACTATCATTCGCAGCCCACCTCTTCCAATGCACTGTGGGAAAGTGTGAATCGGATTCTACTAGATGAACAGCCTAAATGACTATAACATCCTGGCATTTAAACCATACTTGATTTAAGAAAATTCACATACTATAACTCATTTTATTTTCACATATTGAGAATGCTCTGTTTCCCGCTATTCATTGATTTCGCTAGTACGTCCCCATATCTAACTGGTCAGCTGTTGTCAAAGCCGAAATGAGTATGACATCCAGGCTTTTAAAGTATACTCAATCTTCAAAATGTCACGTACTATTAAACTACATTTTTTCACATACTCAAACGGCCTACTATTTAGGATGCAAGTACGAGTATTAGGTCTCTCTCACCCGTCACCCCAAACAGGAAGTTGAGAATGAGCAATATGTCCTGTATTTCTTCTACTTGTAGTCCTTCTACTTCCTGTCCATCGACTTCCTGTCCATGTGTTGAACTCTCTCCATGACACAGACAGCTAATCCTCCCGTTCTCGGCTCAATACAGCACAACATCTTCAGCAAGACCACTGATGCCCTCTCCTCCATGCCTTACATCCATCTCCCCATCCTCCCTCTCCTTGATGCCTTCCATCCATCACCCCTTCCTCCCTCTCCTTCATGCCTTCCATCCATCACCCCTTCCTCCCTCTCCTTGATGCCTTCCATCCATCACCCCTTCCTCCCTCTCCTCCGTGCCTTCCATCCATCACCCCTTCCTCCCTCTCCTCCGTGCCTTCCATCCATCACCCCTTCCTCCCTCTCCTTGATGCCTTCCATCCATCACCCCTTCCTCCCTCTCCTCCATGCCTTACATCCATCTCCCCATCCTCCCTCTCCTTGATGCCTTCCATCCATCACCCCTTCCTCCCTCTCCTCCGTGCCTTCCATCCATCACCCCTTCCTCCCTCTCCTCCGTGCCTTCCATCCATCACCCCTTCCTCCCTCTCCTTGATGCCTTCCATCCATCACCCCTTCCTCCCTCTCCTCCGTGCCTTCCATCCATCACCCCTTCCTCCCTCTCCTCCGTGCCTTCCATCCATCACCCCTTCCTCCCTCTCCTCCGTGCCTTCCATCCATCACCCCTTCCTCCCTCTCCCCCGTGCCTTCCATCCATCACCCCTTCCTCCCTCTCCTCCGTGCCTTCCATCCATCACCCCTTCCTCCCTCTCCTCCGTGCCTTCCATCCATCACCCCTTCCTCCCTCTCCTCCGTGCCTTCCTGGTTGTTTTTCTCCTCGTTTATTTATTGTGTATCGACTTGCTGGGATTGATTCGGCAAAGCCGCCTATCTCCCCATCTCCCCCCACCCATCTCCATCTCTCTCTTTCTCTCCCTCCCTCTGTCTCTTACTCGAACAACTTTAATTAATCTAGCAGTCTCCCCAGCGCCACGCCGGGTGTCTTGAGAAAGAAAGAGGAGAGAAAGAAGAAAGAAAGAGAGGAGGAAGCGAAAGAGAGAAACGGCAGGCTGACCTATTATCTGCCGTAATCCATATGATTAGAAAGAGAGACACCTTTCATGGAGAGAGAAAGGAGGACTAACTCTCACTCTCGTAGAGAATGAGAGTTATGAGAGAGGTGGGAGGGAGAGATTAATAGGAAAGTGGAAGACATAGTAGATACAGTGCCTTCAGAAAGTATTCACACCCCTTGACTTTTTCCACATGGTGTTGTGTTACAGCCTGAATTTAAAATGGATTAAATTGCGATATTTTTGGGGGGTCACCGTCCTACACACAATAGCCCAGAATCTGAAAGTGGAATTATGTTTTCAGAAATTAGTTAAAAATGAAAAGCTGAAATGTCTTGAGTCGATAAGTATTCAACCACTTTGTTATGGCAAGTTGCATGGACTCACTCTGTATGCAATAATAGTGTTTAACATGATTTTTGAATGACTACCTCATCTCTGTACCGCACACATACAATTATCTATAAGGTCTCTCAGTTGAGCAGTGCATTTGAAATACAGACTCAACCACAAAGACCAGGGAGGTTTTCCAGTGCCTCACAAAGAAGTGCACCTATTGTAACGTCCGGGGTGTAGTGGAGGAAGAAGTCAGGTGCAGCAAGCAGCGAGTTCAGGGTAGCGATATATTTATTACACCACACCGGTGAAAATGACGCCAACTCAAACAAATGCCCCAAACAGGGGGAACTAAACAGTTCAGCAAAACACACCATACACGAACAACCGTGACTTACAGTCGAGTACTAACGTATACCGAAAATAATCCCGCACAACCAGTAGGCGGGCCGGCTGGTAAATAAAGCCCAACCAATAAACCTAACTGAACACAGGTGCAACTAATAAACAGACAAGGGGGGGGGGGGGGGGGGGGGAGGATCAGTGGCAGCTAATAGGCTGGCGACGACGACCGCCGAGCGCCACCCGAACAGGAAGGGGAGCTGGGAGTCGTGACACCTATTGCAGACATTGAATATCCTTTTGAGCATGGTGAAGTTATTAATTACTCTTTGAATGGTGTGTCAATACACCCAGTCACTACAGAAATACATTCGTCCTTCCTAACTCAGTTTTACATTAGTGTAATAAGGCACTAAAGTACAACTGCCAACATTTGGCAAATAAATGAACTTTATGAGAGCGTTATGTTTGGGGCAAATCCAAAAAAACACATCACTGAGTACCACTCTTCATATTTTCAAGCATTGTGGTGGCTGCATCATGTTACAGGTATGCTTGTCATCTGCAAGTTTCAGGGAGTTGTTTAGGATAAAAAAATAAATGGTATAGCTAAGCACAGGCAAAATCCTAGAGGAAAACCTGGTTCAGTCTGCTTACCAACAAACACTGAGATATAAATTCACATTTCAGCAGGACTATAACCTAAAAGAAAAGGCCAATATACACTGGAGTTGCTTACCAAGACGACATTGAATGTTTCTGAGCGGCCTAGTTACAGTTTCGACTTAAATCAGCTTGAAAAACTATGGCAAAACTTGAAAATGTTTGTTTAACAATGATCAACAACCAACTTGACAATCCAGGTGTGCAAAGCTCTTAGAGACTTACCCAGATCACCGCCAAAGATGATTCTAACATCTATTGATTAAGGGGGTTGAATACTTATCAAATCAAGATACACAATATATACAAAAGTATGTGAACACCCCTTCAAATGAGTGGATTTGGCTATTTCAGCCACACTCGTTGCTGACAGGTGTATAAAATCAAGTACACAGCCATGCAATCTCCATAGACAAACATCGGTAGTAGAATGGCTTTAGTGAAGGGCTCAGTGACTTTCAACTTGGCACCGTCATAGGATGCCACCTTTCCAACAAGTCAGTTTGTCAAATTTCTGCCCTGCTAGAGCTGCCACAGTCAACAGTAAGTGCTGTTATTGTGAAGTGGAAACATCTAGGAGCAACAACGACTCAGCCGCGAAGTGGTAGGCCACACAAGCTCACAGAACAGGCCCGCAAAGTGCTGAAGCGCATAAAAATCGTCCGTCCTCGATTGCAGCATTCCCTACCATGTTCCAAACTGTTTGTTGGGAGCTTCATGAAATGGGTTTCCATGGCCGAGCAGCCGCACACAAGCCTAAGATCACCATGCGCAATGCCAAGCGTCGGCTGGAGTGGTGTAAAGCTTGCAGCTATTGGACTCTGGAGAAGTGGAAATGTGTTCTCTAGAGTGATGAATCATGCTTCACTATGACATTCCGACGGATGAATCTGGGTTTGGTGGATGCCAGGAGAACGCTACCTGCCCCAATGCACAGTGCCAACTGTAAAGTTTGGTGGAAGAGGAATAATGGTCTGGGGCTGTTTTTCATGTTTCGGGCTAGGCTCCTTAGTTCTAGTGAACGGAAATCTTAACGCTACAGCATACAATGAAATTCTAGACGATTTTGGGCTTCCAACTTTGTGGCAACAGCTTGGGGAAGGCCCTTTCCTGTTTCAGCATGACAATGCCCCTAGGCACAAAGCGAGGTCCATGCAGAAATGGTTTGTCAAGATCGATGGGAAAAACTTGACTGGCCTGCACATAGCCCTGACCTCAATCCCAACGAACACCTTTGTGATGAATTGGAACACAGTCTGCGAGCCAGGCCTAATCGCCCAACATCAGTGCCGACCTCACTAATGCTTTTGAGGCTGTATGGAAGCATGTCCCTGCAGCAATGTTCCAACATCTAGTGGAATGCCTTCCCAGAAGAGTGGAGGCTGTTATAGCAGCAAAGGGGGGACCAACTCCATGTTAAGCCCATGATTTTGGAATTAGATTTTCGACGAGCAGGTGTCCACATACTTTTGGTCATGTAGTGTATTTTAGTGTTTTATTTTTAACTTTTTTTTTTACAAATGTTAGAATTCTTTATCCAATTTGACATTAGATAATTTTAGTTGATAGTTGACAAAAATCAATTTTTATCGAACTTTGTAACAACAAAATGTGGAGGGGTCTGAATAATTTCTGAAGGCACTGTAGATATATATATACACAGAGAGAGAGAGAGAGAGAGAGAGGAGGAAGTGAGCAAACAAATGGTGGGAGAAATGGTTAAAGAGAGGAGATTGGAGAGAGGGAAGGGGAGAGTGAAATTGAGATACAGGTGAGCGAATGGTCAAAATGAGAGAAAGGAAGAGAGAGCGAGAGAGAGTGTCTGTCTGTAGCAGTGTCCAGGGTTGCAGAGGGTCATAGACTCCATGTGGAGTAGGGGGTACTATATATTCTATATGTGTATGTGTGGTTGTGTGAGAGAGACAGAGAGAGGGACTGTGTGTGCTCTTCTATGTGTCACCTTCCCCGTGGTCTTTAGTGACACCATGTTCATTTGCGAAACGGCCTGGTTGAGATTCAGGGATCGATAGAGCAAATAAAAGCAGGGCCTAGAGAGAAGGGGGGGGGAGAGATACAGAGGACCAGGGCAGCCTGCACTCTTTCATCACCCATCCCATCATCACTCTCTTTCTTTCAGGAAGAAAACCCTATTAGACGAAAGCAGTTGTTGGCTGATACTTGTGGTTGCTGTTGTTCTTCCATTTTTAAACTGACTATTAAATGGCCTATTCAAAGCTACTATTCCTGGCTGTTTTTTTGGGACCTTTTAGGACCTTCAAGGGCAGTCATTGAGGGCTTTGGTTGTCACGGCAGCGGTCGCCGCAATGCTTTCAGGCGTCCGTTTAAAATCTGCATGGCTCCCGCAGTGTTGTGTAGCCCGAGGGGCGTTTTGTCAATATCACTCAAGTTAACATGTTACTTAGCAACACAGAGGGCTTACGGTCAAGGCTCTCTGACAACGCACAGACACACACACAGAATGCTTTTTTACATCGACCCAGGTGTGGTGTCTTTATGGAAAACGATGCACATTAAAAAGGTTCAAAATAGAGGAGATGCACTCAACTGCATTAAAAAAGACAGAAAACTAAATTAATGTGGTGTTTACAGTGTTGTTAAAGATTCATTCTGCACATTTTTAAGAGGTGTCACTCAGTAATGTATTCCAGAGGCGTAAAGCTTTCTGTTCTCTCTCCCTCTCATTCTCATTCTCCTCTCCCTCTTTCCCTCTCCTTCTCTCTCCTCTGTCTCCTCTCTCCTCTCTCTTCCTCCCTTCTTTCTATCTCCGCCTATCTCTCTCCCTCTCTCTCAAACAGAAAAAAATATGTTACACCGGATAAATGCAATGAAATGTGTTGTTTTACAGGGTCAACCATAGTAGTAGGGCGGGCCTGAAGCAAATTAGGGCACAATAGATTTTTCATTTTGTCAGCTCAGGTATTCAAACCAGCTACCTTTTGGTTACTGGTCCAATGCTCTACCACTAGGCTACCTGCCGCCCTTTAAATCAATTAAATCGGGGGGGGATTTAGTTATTCGTGGCAGAAGGGCACGCTGAAGGAAGCGGCGGAAGGAAGCGTCTCTAAAAGCGTGATCGCCCCAGGCGGTCTCTTCCTCTCTTCCTTCTCTCTGACGGATGGAGGGAGGAATGAAATGAGAGGAGGCTCCAATTGTCTTTTTCAAACACTGAGAATGTTTTAGTAAGAAACAAGGGCAGATTTCTCTAACTCTCTCTCTCCCTCTCCCCAATCCCTCTATTTCTTGTCCTTGTGTCTGTTTTGCAGTGCAGTTCAACTTGATTCCTGTGGGCCTGAGGATAGTAGCCATCCAGAGCACTAAGACAGGGCTCTACATTGGGATGAACAGCGATGGATACCTCTACACTTCGGTAGGGCAACCAATTATTATTAACGTTATAATGCTATAGATACCACTTCAACTATAGTTATAACATCTCTACACCTCGGTACGGCAACCTCTTATGAAGTTATAGCAGCATAGGGACACACCTACTCATTCAAGTGTTTTTCTTTATTTTTTACTATTTTCTACATTGTAGAATAATAGTGAAGAGACATCACAACTATGAAATAACACATATGGAATCATGTAGTAACCAAAAAAGTGTTAAAGAAATCAAAATAGATTTTATATTTGAGATTCTTCAAAGTAGCCACCCTTTGCATTGATGACAGCTTTGCGCACTCTTGGCATTCTCTCAACCAGCTTCATGAGGTAGTTACCTGAAATGCATTTCAATTAACAGGTGTGCCTTGTTAATTTAGGAATTTATTTCCTTCTTAATGCGTTTGAGCCAATCAGTTGTGTTGTGACAAGGTAGGGGTGGTATACAGAAGATAGTCTTTTACCAAATAGGGCTAAGTCCATATTATGGCAAGAACAGCTCAAAAAAGCAAAGAGAAACAACAGTCCATCATTACTTTAAGAAGTGAAGGTCAGTTATTACGGAAAATTTCAAGAACTTTGAAAGTTTCTTCAAGTGCAGTCGCAAAACCATCAAGTGCTATGATGAAACTGGCTTTCATGAGGACCGCCACAGGAAAGGAAAACACAGAGTCACATCTGCTGCAGAGAATAAGTTCATTAGAGTTACCAGCAAGTAACAGACACATCTGCTCATCAACTGTTCAGAAGAGACAGTGTGAATCAGGCCTTCATGGTCGAATTGCTGCAAAGAAACCCCTATTAAAGGACACCAATAACAAGAAGAGACTTGCTTGGGCCAAGAAACGAGGAATGGACATTAGATCAGTGAAAATCTGTCCGTTGGTCTGATGAGTCCAAATGTGAGATTTTTGGTTGTAACCGCCGTGTCTTTGTGAGACGCAGAGTATCGGATCTCTGCATGTGTGGTTCCCACCGTGAAGCATGGAGGAGGTGGTGTGATGGTGCTGTGCTGGTGACAATGTCAGTAATTTATTTAGAATTCAAGGCACACTTTTAACCAGCATGGCTACCACAGCATTCTGTAGCGATACGCCATCCCATCTGGTTTGTGCTTAGTGGGACTATCCTTCATTTTTCAATAGGACAATGACCCAAAACACACCACCAGGCTGTGTAAGGGCTATTTGACCAAGAAGGAGAGTGATGGAGTGCTGCATCAGATGACCTGGCCTCCACAATCACCCGACCTCGCCTAAATTGAGATGGTTTGGGATCAGTTGGACCGCAGAGTGAAGGAAAAGCAGCCAACAAGTGCTCAGCATGTGGGAACTCCTTCAAGACTGTTGGAAACACATTCCTCATGAAGCTGGTTGAGAGAATGCCAAGAGTGTGCAAAGCTGTCATCAAGGCAACTGGTGTACCTCAATAACAGTCTACACATTATCACCTGTACTGTTGTTATAGCAGTGTGTACAACTGTCTCCCCTGTAACGATTCCCCAGGTTGTTGATGTAAATCAGAATGTGTTCTCAGTCAACTTACCTGGTAAAATAAGGGTTCAGTAAAAAGTACTGTCAGACCCACAGAGAGGATGCAGTACCTGATGATAGAATATTTATTATCTCTATGGAACTGTTTAACAGTCATTGATAGAGTTTTCAGTGTCCCTACAAATCTGACAGTCTAATGCACGGTGCTGTCTGCGTCCTAAATGGCACCCTATTCCCTATCGAATGCACTTTTTACCAGGGCCTATAAGGTACTATATAGAAAATAGGGTGCCATTTGGGCCGATCAACAGTGTACTGGTCCACAGCTCCTTAAGAGGGGTATTTCACCTTGATCTGGGAGAGTGGAGAGGGAAGGTAAAAAGAGAGAGATGCTCCCATCTAGTCTGCTGTGAAGTAAATAAAGAGTGCACGTTTCTATTTGAAGTAGATCTGTGCGTTCCCTTCAAAGTCGGCATACTGCCTGCCTACTGCCTGTCTACTGCCTGTCTACTGCCTGTCTACTGCCTGTCTACTGCCTGTCTACTGCTACTGCAGGAGCTGGGGTATAGAGAGGATTGGTGTGAAGTTTTTAAACACCTTGCCTTTCCGGCGGATCAATCTACACACACACTTTGATACACACCTTCACCCCCCCACACACACACAGCTGTAGAGGATATACTACCCAGGCATTCTCCAGACAGAAGAAAGGTGACCTATTTTCACAGGGGAAAGGACCACAAAAGAGAGAGAGAGAGAAAATCCCTTTGAAGAGAGGAAAAGAGAGGGAGCTGTTTTTTTCGGTCTTTTTCCACAGTGTGAAGGAAGGCTCACCTCAAATTACCTGAACACTAGCTGCTGCTGTGGCAGTTTCTCACACCACACACACACACACACACACACACACACACACACACACACACACACACACACACACACACACACACACACACACACACACACACACACACACACACACACACACACACACACACACACACACACACACACACACACACCTCCAAGTGACTCAGAGGACTGAAAGCATCAGAACAAGGGAAGGTGGTAGGGACTATAGCGCTTTAACACACAAAAATAAATAATATCCCAATGCCCCAGGGCAGTGATAGGGGACATTGCCCTGTGTAGGGTACTGTCTTTCGGATGGGCTGTTAATTGTGTGTCCTGACTCTCTATGGTTACTAAAAATCCCATGGCACTTATCGTAAGAGTAGGGGTGTTAATCCGGGGGTCCTGGCTAAATTCCCAAACTGTCACCAGGTTGTCATGGTAACGATATGATATCATGCAGTGACACTTTAGAACTTTAACTATTCTTCATAAGGCCAATATACACCGAGTGTACAAAACATAAGGAACACCTGCTCTGTCCATGAATCCAGGTGAAAGCTATGATCCCTTATTGATGTCTCTTGTTATATCCACTTCAATCAGTGTAGATGATGGGGAGGAGACCGGATACAGAAGGATTTTTAAGCCTTTAGACAATTGAGACATGGATTATGTACAGTATGTGTGTGCCATTCAGAGGGTGAATGGGAAAGACAAAAGATTGAAGTGCCTTTGAACGAGGTGTGGTAGTAGGTGCCAGGCGCACCGGTTTGAGAGTGTCAAGAACTGCAATGCTGCTGGGTTTTTCATGGTCCACAGTTTCCCGTGTGTATCAAGAATGGTCCACCACCCAAAGGACATCCATCCAACTTCACATAACTGTGGGAAGCATTGCTGTCAACATGGGCCAGCATCCGACAACAACTTGTAGAGTCCATGACCTGACAAATTCATGTGGTTCTGAGGGCAAAAGGGAGTGCAACTCAATATTACGAAGGTGTTCCTAATGTTAGGTACACTCAGTGTAAATACCATTCCAAGCTTAAAGATGGAATCCTTAATGGTGAAACTGCCACATCCATTTGTGATATTACAACAACAAAGAAGTTACTGCAAAAAATGAACACAGTTTTTCCCCCTCGGACATCATTGCACGTGATGCATACAGCAATATTAGTCTCAAAAAGCCATCAAAGCTCCACTAGCCTGTTGGCGAGGATTAGTGTACAGTGCCATATCTTAATTTGATGAACATGTTGTTGCAGGAATTTGCAAACTATTAAGTTTAAAAAGGCTTCTAAAGTTTGTAATTTCCACTTCAACATTTCAGACTTGATTTGCCCTAATGAAAAATGTATCAACCCCTACAAAAAATATCCATTCATTTTAATCCACATAATAATTCACATTTCCTGTTGCTGCAGGATTATTTTGCTGCTGTGTGAAACTGTGTCAAATTAAGATACGGCATCTGTAAAATGTCTTACATCAGAAAGGTGTACAAGTGTAAAGTGAGTTAGGATGGCGTTGATAGCCATAACTTTGGCAAGGAATATAGAAGGTAGTAGGCTGAGTACAGAGCATTGGATTGCGTGTGTGGTTTTAAACAATTGATGTACAGTCGTGGGGTTAATTTAAGAACAGTCAATAACACACACACACGCGCGCACACACACACACAACTGGTCCAGTAGTCTCTCAGCATGAATCATTAATGTGTCCCTATGGCAGACAGAGCCCCAACACACTCTCATTATGTTCTCCTCCGAGGCCACGCACACACCTTTCCTCTCCTCCACTCTTGTCTCCTTTAGCTAGAGCACACACTCTCTCTGCAGGAAGGCAAGTCAGGATCTGAGGATGTAAACAAGGATATAATTGAAAGAAGAGACCTTTCTGAGCAGAAAGTCTCTCTCAGCAGATCAAGGAGAAGTTAAATCATCCCACTTCAGACCTACTGCTGGTATTTCAGGATCACTCAACTAGAGAGAGCGAGAGAGAGAGAGAGAGCGAGAGAGAGGTCCATATCAAGAAACTAAAGTGGTGTCTTGAAAGACTTGACATGGAAACATTTGAAAGATTGAATCCTTGTCTATTTAGCCTTAAAGTTTGTGTGTGTAACAGTATTGCTTCCATCCTTCTCCTCGCACCAACCTGGGCTTGACCCAGAGACCCTCCGCACACATCGACAACAGTCGCCCTCAAAGCATTGTTTGCAGAGCAAAGGAAACAACTATTTAAAGGTATTTAAAGAGAGAGTGACGTCACCGATTGAAACACCACTAGTGCACACAGCTGACTAGCTCGCCGTGTCACACCAGTTAGACGTGCATGTGTCTGCCTGCCTGCCTCCCTGTGTGTGTGACTGGTGGCATGGTAAAGTACAGGACTGGTTCCCTGGTGGGATGGTATAGTACAGGACTGGTTCCCTGGTCGCATGGCAGAGGACTCGTTCTCTGGCGGCATGGTACAGGACTGGTTCCCTGGTGGCATGGTACAGGACTGGTTCCCTGGATGAATAAAATAGTACAGGACTGGTTCCCTGGTCGCATGGTACAGGACTGGTTCCCTGGTGGCATGGTACAGGACTGGTTCCCTGGATGCATAAAATAGTACAGGACTGGTTCCCTGGTGGCATGGTACAGGACTGGTTCCCTGGATGCATAAAATAGTACAGGACTGGTTCCCTGGTGGGATTGTATAGTACAGGACTGGTTCCATGGTATAGTACAGGACTGGTTCCCTGGTGGGATGGTACAGTAAAGGACTGGTTCCCTGGTGGCATGGTACAGTACAGGACTGGTTCCCTGGATGCATAAAATAGTACAGGACTGGTTCCCTGGTGGGATTGTATAGTACAGGACTGGTTCCCTGGATGCATAAAATAGTACAGGACTGGTTCCCTGGTGGGATTGTATAGTACAGGACTGGTTCCATGGTATAGTACAGGACTGGTTCCCTGGTGGGATGGTACAGTAAAGGACTGGTTCCCTGGTGGCATGGTACAGTACAGGACTGGTTCCCTGGATGCATAAAATAGTACAGGACTGGTTCTCTGGTGGGATGGTACAGGACTGGTTCCCTGGATGCATAAAATAGTACAGGACTGGTTCCCTGGATGCATAAAATAGTACAGGACTGGTTCTCTGGTGGGATGGTACAGGACTGGTTCCCTGGATGCATAAAATAGTACAGGACTGGTTCCCTGGTGGGATTGTATAGTACAGGACTGGTTCCATGGTATAGTACAGGACTGGTTCCCTGGTGGGATGGTACAGTAAAGGACTGGTTCCCTGGTGGGATGGTACAGTAAAGGACTGGTTCCCTGGTGGCATGGTACAGGACTGGTTCCCTGGATGCATAAAATAGTACAGGACTGGTTCCCTGGTGGGATTGTATAGTACAAGACTGGTTCCATGGTATAGTACAGGACTGGTTCCCTGGTGGGATGGTACAGTAAAGGACTGGTTCCCTGGTGGCATGGTACAGTACAGGACTGGTTCCCTGGATGCATAAAATAGTACAGGACTGGTTCCCTGGTGGGATTGTATAGTACAGGACTGGTTCCATGGTATAGTACAGGACTGGTTCCCTGGTGGGATGGTACAGTAAAGGACTGGTTCCCTGGTGGCATGGTACAGTACAGGACTGGTTCCCTGGATGCATAAAATAGTACAGGACTGGTTCCCTGGTGGGATTGTATAGTACAGGACTGGTTCCCTGGATGCATAAAATAGTACAGGACTGGTTCCCTGGTGGGATTGTATAGTACAGGACTGGTTCCATGGTATAGTACAGGACTGGTTCCCTGGTGGGATGGTACAGTAAAGGACTGGTTCCCTGGTGGCATGGTACAGTACAGGACTGGTTCCCTGGATGCATAAAATAGTACAGGACTGGTTCTCTGGTGGGATGGTACAGGACTGGTTCCCTGGATGCATAAAATAGTACAGGACTGGTTCCCTGGATGCATAAAATAGTACAGGACTGGTTCTCTGGTGGGATGGTACAGGACTGGTTCCCTGGATGCATAAAATAGTACAGGACTGGTTCCCTGATGGGATTGTATAGTACAGGACTGGTTCCATGGTATAGTACAGGACTGGTTCCCTGGTGGGATGGTACAGTAAAGGACTGGTTCCCTGGTGGGATGGTACAGTAAAGGACTGGTTCCCTGGTGGCATGGTACAGGACTGGTTCCCTGGATGCATAAAATAGTACAGGACTGGTTCCCTGGTGGGATTGTATAGTACAAGACTGGTTCCATGGTATAGTACAGGACTGGTTCCCTGGTGGGATGGTACAGTAAAGGACTGGTTCCCTGGTGGCATGGTACAGTACAGGACTGGTTCCCTGGATGCATAAAATAGTACAGGACTGGTTCCGTGGTGGGATTGTATAGTACAGGACTGGTTCCCTGGATGCATAAAATAGTACAGGACTGGTTCCCTGGTGGGATTGTATAGTACAGGACTGGTTCCATGGTATAGTACAGGACTGGTTCCCTGGTGGGATGGTACATTAAAGGACTGGTTCCCTGGTGGCATGGTACAGTACAGGACTGGTTCCCTGGATGCATAAAATAGTACAGGACTGGTTCTCTGGTGGGATGGTACAGTACAGGACTGGTTCTCTGGGGGCATGGTATAGAACAGGACTGGTTCTCTGGTGGCATGGTATAGTACAGGACTGGATCCCTGGTGGCATGAAATGGTACAGGACTGGTTCTCCGGTGGCATGGTATTGTACAGGACTGGTTCCCTGGTGGCATGGTATAGTACAGCACTGGTTCCCTGGTTGCATTAAAAAGTACAGGACTGGTTCTCTGGTGGAATGGTATAGTACAGGACTGGTTCCCTGGATGCATAAAAAAGTACAGAACTGGTTCCCTGGTGGCATGGTATAGTACAGGACTGTTTCCCTGGTGGCATGGTATAGTACAGGACTGGTTCCCTGGTGGCATGGTATAGTACAGGACTATTTCCCTGGTGGAATGGTATAGTACAGGACTGGTTCCCTGGATGCATAAAAAAGTACAGGACTGGTTCCCTGGTGGCATGGTATAGTACAGGACTGGTTCTCTGGTGGCATGGTATAATACAAGACTGGTTCTCTGGTGGCATGATACAGTACAGGACTGGTTCTCTGGTGGCATGGAATAGTACAGGACTGGTTCCCTGGTGACATGGCATAGTACATGACTGGTGCCCGGGTGGCATGGTATAGTACAGGACTCGTTCTCTTGTGGCATGGTGTAGAAAAGGATTGGTTCTCTGGGGGCATGGTAGAGGACTCGTTCTCTGGTGGAATGGTATAGTACAGCACTGGATCCCTGGTGGCATGAAATAGTACAGGACTGGTTCCCTGGTGACATTGAACAGTACTGGACTGGTTTTCCGGTGGCATGGTACAGTACAGGACTGGACTGGATCCCTGGTGGCATGAAATAGTATAGGACTGGATCTCCGGTGGCATGGTATAGTACAGGACTGGTTCCCTGGATGCATAAAATAGTACAGGACTGGTTCTCTGGTGGGATGGTACAGTACAGGACTGGTTCTCTGGGGGCATGGTATAGTACAGGACTGGTTCTCTGGTGGCATGGTATAGTACAGGACTGGATCCCTGGTGGCATGAAATAGTACAGGACTGGTTCTCCGGTGGCATGGTATTGTACAGGACTGGTTCCCTGGTGGCATGGTATAGTACAGCACTGGTTCCCTGGTTGCATTAAAAAGTACAGGACTGGTTCTCTGGTGGAATGGTATAGTACAGGACTGGTTCCCTGGTTCAATGGTAGAGTACAGGACTGGTTCCATGGTATAGTACAGGACTGGTTTCCTGGTTCCATGGTATAGTACAGGACTGGTATCCTGGTTCCATGGTATAGTACAGGACTGGTTCCATGGTATAGTAGAGGACTAGTTTCCTGGTTCCATGGTATAGTACAGGACTGGTTCCATGGTATAGTACAGGACTGGATCACTGGGGGCATGGAATAGTACAGGACTGGTCCATGGTATAGTACAGGACTGGATCCATGGTATAGTACAGGCATGGTTCATTGGAGGCATGGTACAGTACAGGATTGGTTCCCTGGGGTTATGGTATAGCACAGGACTGGTTCCCTGTTTCCATGGTATGGCACAAGACTGGTTCCCTGGTTCAAGGGTAGAGTACAGGACTGGTTCCATGGTATAGTACAGGACTGGTTTCCTGGTTCCATGTTATAGTACAGGACTGGTTCCATGGAATAGTACAGGACTAGTTTCCTGGTTCCATGGTATAGTACAGGACTGGTTCCAGGGTATAGTACAGGACTGGATCACCGGGGGCATGGAATAGTACAGGACTGGTTCCATGGTATAGTACACGACTGGTTGATTGGAGGCATGGTACAGTACAGGACTGGTTCCCTGGGGTCATGGTATAGTACAGGACTGGTTCCATGGTATAGTACAGGACTGGATCACCGGGGGCATGGTATAGTACACAACTGGTTCCATGGTATAGTACAGGAATGGTTCATTGGAGGCATGGTACAGTACAGGACTGGTTCCCTGGGGTTATGGTATAGCACAGGACTGGTTCCCGGGTTCCATGGTATGGCACAGGACTGGTTAACTTGTTCAATGGTAGAGTACAGGACTGGTTCCATGGTATAGTACAGGACTGGTTTCCTGGTTCCATGGTATAGTACATGACTGGTTCCATGGTATAGTACAGGACTGGTTCCATGGTATAGTACAGAAATGGTTCATTGGAGGCATGGTACAGTACAGGACAGGTTCCATGGTATAGCACAGGACTGGTTGTCTGATGGCATGGTATAGTACAGGACTGGTTCCCTGGTGGCATGGTATAGTACAGGACTGATTCCCTGGGGGAATGATATAGTATAGGACTGGTTCCCTGGGGACAAAGTATAGTACATGACTGGTTTTCTGGTGACATGGTATAGTACAGGACTGGTCCTCTGGGGGCATGGTATAGTAAAATAACGGTTCCTTGGGGAAATGGTATAGTACAGGACTGGTTCCCTGGGGATATGCTAAAGCACAGGACTGGTTCACTGGTTCCATGGTACAGTACAGGACAGGTTCCCTGGTGGCATGGTATAGTACAGGACTGGTTCTATGCGGACATGGTATAGTACAGGGCTGGATCCCTTGGGACGAGTTATAGTACAGGACTGGTTCCCTTGGGGCATGGTATAGCACAGGACAGGTTCCCTGGGGACATTTTATAGTACAGGACTGGTTCACTGGGGACATTGTATAGTACAGGACAAGTTCCATGGTATAGTACCGGACTGGTTCCCTGGGGGCATGATATAGTACAGGACTGGTTCCATGGTACAGGACTGGTTCATTGGTATAGTACAGGACTGCTTCCATGGTATAGTACAGGACTGGTTCCATGGTATAGTACAGGACTGGTTCCATGATATAGTACATGACTGGTTCACTGGTACAGTACAGGACTGGTTCCCTGGGGGCATTGTATAGCACAGGACTGGTTCATGGTATAGTACAGGACTGGATTCATGGTATAGAACAGGACTGGTTCCAAGGTATGGTACAAAACTGGTTCCATGGTATAGTATAGGACTGGTTCCCTGAGGACATGGTATAGTACAGGACTGGTCCGCTGGGGGCATGGTATAGTAAAAGAACGGTTCCCTGGGGAAATGGTATAGTACAGGACAAGTTCCATGGTATAGTACAGGACTGGTTCCATGGTGGCATGGTGTAGTACAGGACTGGTTCCATGGTACAGTACAGGACTGGTTCCATTGTATAGTACAGGATTGGTTCCATGGTACAGTACAGGACTGGTGAAATGGTAAAGTACTGGACTGGTTCCATGGGGGCATGGTATAGTACAGGACTGGTTCGCTGGGGGCATGGAATAGTCCAGGACTGGTTCCCTGGTTCCATGGTATAGTGCAGGACTGGTTCCATGGTATAGTAGAGGACTGGTTTCCTGGTTCCATGGTATAGTAAAGGTCTGGTTCCATGATATAGTACACGACTGGTTCCATGGCATAGTACAGGAATTGATCACTGGGGGCATGGTATAGTACAGGTTTGGTTCAATGATATAGTACAGGACTGGTTCATTGGAGGCATGGTACAGTACAGGACTGGTTCCCTGGGGGCATGGTATAGTAAAGGACTGGTTCCATGGTATTGTACAGGACTGGTTCCACGGTGAAGTACAGGACTGGTTCCCTGTGGACATGGTAAGACCAGGACTGGTTCCCTGGTGAAATGGTATAGTCCTGGACTGGTTCCATAGGGACATGGTATAGAACAGGACTGGTTCCCTGGGGACATGGTATAGTACAGGACTCGTTCCCTGGTGGCATTTAAAAGTACAGGACTGGTTCTCTGGGGACAATTTTAGAGTACAGGACTGGTTCCATGGGGGCATGGTATAGTACAGGACTGGTTCGCTAGGGGCATGGAATAGTCCAGGACTGGTTCCCTTGTGGAATGGTATAGCACAGGACTGGTGCCCTGGGTGCCAGATATAGTATAGGACTGGTTCCCTGGGCTATACAATGTCCCCAGTGAATCAGGCCTGTGCTATATCATGGAACCAGGAACCAGTCTGTGCTATACCATGCCCCAAGTAACAAGTCCTGTACTATACCACGTCCCAGGGAACCAGCCCTGTACTATACCATGTCCGCAGAGGACCCGTCCTGTACTATAAAAGGTCCCCAGAGAACCAGTTCTGTACTGTACCATGCCACCATGGAACCAGTCCTGTACTGTCCAATGGAATAAGGGAAACAGTCCTGTGCTATACCATGCCCCCAGAGGACCAGTCCTGTACTATACCATGTCACCAGAGAACCAGTCCTGTACTATACCATGTCCCCAGGGAACCAGTCTTATACTATATCATGCCCCCAGGGCACCAGTCCTGTACTATACCATGCCCCCATGGAACCAGTCCTGTACTTACCATGTCCCCAGGGAACTAGTCCTTTACTATACCTTGGAACCAGTCCTGTACAATACCATGGAACCAGTCCTGTACTATACCATGCCCCCAGGGAACCAGTCCTGTACTATACCATGCCCCAGTGATCCATTCCTGATACTATATCATGGAACAAGTCATGTACTATATCATGGAACAGACCTTTACTATACCATGGAACCAGGAACAAGTTCTGTGCTATACCATTCCACCAGGGAACCAGTATTGTACTGTACCATGTCCCCAGGGATCCAGTCCTTTACTATACCATGCCCCCAGAGGACCAGTCCTGTAATATACCATGTTCCCAGAGAACCAGTCCTGTACTATACCTTGTCCCTAGGGAACCAGTTCTGTAGTATACCATGTCCCCAGGGAACCAGTCCTGTACTATCCCATGCCACCAGGGAACCAGTCCTGTACTGTACCATGTCCCCAGGGAACCAGTCCTGTACTATACCATGCAACCATGTAACCAGTCCTGTACTATACCATGCCACCATGGAACCAGTCCTGTACTATACCATGGAATCAGTCCTGTACTATAACATGGAACTAGTCCAGTACTATACCATGCAACCATGGAACCAGTCCTGTACAATACCATGCCCCCAGGGAACCAGTCCTGTACTATACCATGCTACCAGAGAACCAATCCTGTACTATACCATGCAACCAGGGAGGCAGTCCTGTACTATACCATGCAACCAGGGAACCAGTCCTCTACTATACCATTGAACCAGTCCTGTACTATTCCATGCCCCTAGGGAACATGTCCTGTACTATACCATGCAACCAGGGAACCAGTCCTGTACTGTACCATGTCCCCAGGGAACCAGTCCTGTACTATACCATGGAACCAGTCCTGTACTATAACATGGAACTAGTCCTGTACTATACCATGCAACCAGGGAACCAGTCCTGTACTATACCATGCCCCCTGGGAACCTCTCCTGTACTATACCATGTCCCCAGGGAACCAGTCCTGTACTATACCATGCCACCATGAAACCAGTCCTGTACTATACCATGGAACCAGTCGTGTACTATACCATGTCCCCAGGGAACCAGTCCTGTACTATACCATGGAACTAGTCCTGTACTATACCAGGAAACCAGTCCTGTACTATACAATGCAACCAGGGAGCCAGTCCTGTACCATGCCACCATGGAACAAGTCCTGTACTATACCATGCAACCATGGAACCAGTCCTGTACTATACCATGGAACCAGTCCTGTACTATACCATGAACCAGTCCTGTACTATACCATGCAACCAGGGAACCAGTCATGTACTATACCATGCCACCAGAGAATCAATCCTGTACGATACCATGCCACTAGGGGAACAATCCTGTACTATCCCATGAACCAGTCCTGTAATGTACCATGTCCCCAGTAAACCAGTTATGTACTATACCATGCCACCAGGGAACCAGTCCTGTACGATACCATGCCCCCAGGGGAAAAGTCCTGTACTACACCATGAACAAATCATGTACTATACCATGGATTCAGTCCTGTACTATACCTTGGAACCAGTCCTGTACTATACCATGGAACCAGCCCTGTACTATACCTTGGAACCAGTCCTATACTATACCATGGAACCAGTCCTGTACTATACCATGAACCAGTCCTGTGCTATACCATGCCCCCAGGGAACCAGTCTTGTACTATACCATGCCTCCAGTGAACCAGTCCTGTACAACACCAGTGAACCAGTCATGTACTATACTACTGAACCAGTCCTGCACTATACCATGGAACCAGTTCTGTACTATACCATGGAACCAGTCGTGTACTTTACCATGGAACCAATCCTGTACTATACCATGGAACCAGTCCTGTACAGTACCATTGAACCAGTCATGTACTATAGCACTGAACCAGTCATGTACTATATCATGGAACCAGTCCTGTACTATACCATGGAACCAGTCCTGTACTATAACATGCCACCAGGGAACCAGTCCTGTACTATACCATGCCACCAGGGAACCAGTCCGGTACTATACCATGGAACCAGTCTTGTACTATACCATGGAACCAGTCCTGTACTATACAATGTCCCCAGTGAATCAGGCCTGTGCTATATCATGGAACCAGGGAACCAGTCCTGTGCTATACCATGCCCCAAGGTAACAAGTCCTGTACTATACCACGTCCCCAGGGAACCAGCCCTGTACTATACCATGTCCGCAGAGGACCCGTCCTGTACTATAAAAGGTCCCCAGAGAACCAGTTCTGTACTGTACCATGCCACCATGGAACCAGTCCTGTACTGTCCAATGGACTAAGGGAAACAGTCCTGTGCTATACCATGCCCCCAGAGGACCAGTCCTGTACTATACCATGTCACCAGAGAACCAGTCCTGTACTATACCATGTCCCCAGGGAACCAGTGCCAAACTATATCATGCCCCCAGGGCACCAGTCCTGTACTATACCATGTCCCCATGGAACCAGTCCTGTACTTACCATGTCCCCAGGGAACTAGTCCTTTACTATACCTTGGAACCAGTCCTGTACAATACCATGGAACCAGTCCTGTACTATACCATGCCCCCAGGGAACCAGTCCTGTACTATACCATGCCCCCAGTGATCCATTCCTGTACTATATCATGGAACAAGTCATGTACTATATCATGGAACCAGACCTTTACTATACCATGGAACCAGGGAACAAGTTCTGTGCTATACCATTCCACCAGGGAACCAGTATTGTACTGTACCATGTCCCCAGGGATCCAGTCCTTTACTATACCATGCCCCCAGAGGACCAGTCCTGTAATATACCATGTTCCCAGAGAACCAGTCCTGTACTATACCTTGTCCCTAGGAACCAGTTGCTTATTATAACCATGTCCCAGGGAACCAGTCCTGTACTATCCCATGCCACCAGGGAACCAGTCCTTTTCTATACCATGTCCCCAAGGAACCAGTCATATGCTATACCATGCCATCAGACAACCAGTCCTGTGCTATACCATGGAACCAGTCCTGTACTATACCATGCCCCCAGGGAACCAGTAGTGTACGATACCATGCCCCCAGGGGAAAAGTCCAGTATTAAACCATGAACCAATCACGTACTATACCATTGATTCAGTCCTGTATTATACCATGAATCAGTCCTGTACTATACCATGGATCCAGTCCTGTACTATACCTTGGAACCAGTCCTGAACTATACTATGAAACCAGTCCTGTACTATACCTTGGAACCAGTCCTCTACTATACCATGAACCAGTCCTGTGCTATACCATGCCCCCAGGGCACCAGTCCTGTACTATACCATGCCTCCAGTGAACCAGTCCTGTACAACACCAGTGAACCAGTCATGTACTATACCACTGAACCAGGCATGTACTATATCATGGAACCAGTCCTGCACTATACCATGGAACCAGTCTTGTACTATACCATGAAACCAGTCCTGTACTTTACCATGGAACCAGGGAATCAGTCCTGTACGGTACCATTGAACCAGTCATGTACTATACCACTGAACCAGTCCTGCACTCTACCATGGAACCAGTCCTGTACTATACCATGGAACCAGTCTTATACTATACCATGGAACCAGTCCTGTACTATACAATGTCACCAGTGAACCAGTTCTGTAATATATCATTGAACCAGGGAACCAGTCCTGTGCTATACCATGCCCCAAGGGAACTAGTACTGTACTATACCACGTCCCCAGGGAACCAGCCCTGTACTATACCATGTCCGCAGAGGACCCGTCCTGTACTATAAAATTGTCCCCAGAGAACCAGTCCTGTACTATACCATGTCACCAGAGAACCAGTCCTGTACTATACCATTTC